>NW_020944235.1:1617077-1733900 GCF_900497805.2 Vombatus ursinus | reverse complement strand
TGCCTCCCCTGTTCATGGCATAAGAGATAGGACATTGGAAACAGAGTGGGGGATCAGGGGAAGTGTTGGTCTACTCCCCACTGCTTGGCTGCTGCTCAGCAGGGAGCTAATGAGAGCTCTTACAGACTTCCTCCCATATTCCTGTTTGGGAGATCTCCCACCTCATGATCATTCACAGAGTCAGAGCCAGCAGTCTCCAGGAGACATATTGGCTGGCATTTCATTCCTGTGTATATCATTTTCCACAAAGCAAAGGGAACATGGGACTTGGCCTCCATCTTCTACTTTCTCACTAGATTGTCAACGATGTCATCATCAATCTCCCAGCTCCTCCTTCCCTGTTGCCCCTGGCACTACATTGTTTCCCAGCTTTCTGCTTTCTGTCTAATCTTGGTAGCATGAGTTTTGTTTGTACAAAAGCTTTTTAATTTAATGAAATCAAAATGATCTATTTTATATTTTGTAATGCCCTCTATCTCTTGTTTGGTCATGGACCTGTAACTCACTTAACTTCTCCTTTAAGAATTTGGATGCTATACCACTTGGTGCATATGTATTCAGTATTGTTATTACTTCATTGTCCATGGTACTTTTTTAGCAAGATGTAGTTTCCCTCTTTATCTCTTTTAATTAGGTCTGTTTTTGCTTTTGCTTTGTCTGAGATCAGGATTGCTACTACTGCTTCTTTTAACTTTAGCTGAAGCACAATAGATTCTACTTCAGCCCCTTACCTTTACTCTGTGTGTGTCTCTCTGTTTCGTGTGTTTCTTGTAAACAACATACTGTAGGATTTCTGGTTTTTGATCCACTTTGCTCTATGCTTCTGTTTTATGGGAGAGTTCATCCCTTTCACATTCACAGTTATGATTATTATCTGTGTCTTTTTCTCCATCTTTTCCCCCCTTTTTCCCCCTGATAGGTCTTTTGTATCTCTTCATAAGAAATAATTTACCCCATTCTACCTCTTCCTTCCTTCCGTACCCAGTGTACTCCTCTTTCTCATCCCTTAATTATTTTTATGTCATTCCCTCAAATTCACCTTATACCCATACCCTCTGTCTATGTATATTCCTTCTAGCTATACTATTAGTGGTACAATTTTTAAAAATTACCAGTATCACCTTCCCATGTAGGGATATAATCAGTTCAGCTCCACTGAATCCCTTATATTTTCTTTTCCCTTTCTAGGCTTCTCTTGGGTCTTGATATTGGGGATCAAATTTTTTGCTTAATTCTGGTCTCCTCCTTTCGAAAGACTGAAATCTTTCTATTTTATTAAATGATCATTTTTTTCCCTTGAAACATTATGCTTAATTTCACTGGGTAGGTGATTCTTGGTTGTAGTTCTAGCTCCTCTGCCTTCCAGAATATCATGTTGTATGACCTCTGATTCTTTAATGTTGTAGCTGCTAAGTCCTGTGTAATCCTGACTGTGGCTCCTGCTATTTGAATTGTTTCTTTCTGGTCACTTGCAGTATTTTTTCCTTGACCTGATATTCTGTAATTGGCTATAATGTTCCTTGGAGTTTTTATTTTGGGATCTCTTTCCTGAGATGATTGATGAATTCTGTTAATGCTTATTTTGCCCTCTAGTTCCAGGACATCAGGGAAGTTTTCCTTGATAATTTCTTGAAAGATGCTGTCCTGGTCCTCCTTTTGATTATGGCTTTCAGGTAGTCTAATGATTCTGATATTTTCTTTTCTGGATCTATTTTCCAGGTCGGTTGTTTTTCCAATGAGGTATTCTACATTTTCTTCTATTTTTTCATTCTTTTGAATTTGTTTGATTGATTCTTAGAGTCAATGGCTTTCACTTGCCCAATTCTAACTTTTAAGGAGTAACAACTCCTTAGTTAGCTTTTTTACTTCCTTTTCTATTTGGCCAATTCTACTTTTTCTTCCTTTCTTTTCCCAAGCTGTTAATTCTTTTTTCATAATTCTCTTTCATCAATGAATTTTTTTTTCCTGCTTTTCTACCTCTCTTATATGTTTTTAAGTTCCTTTTTGAGCTCTTCCACGAGTTCTTTTTGAGCTTGAGATCACTTCCCATTTTTCTTTGGGGTTTTGCCCAAAGGTGTTTTGACATTGTTGTCTTCTTCTGAGTTTGTGTCTTAATCTTCCCTGTCACAACAATAACTTTCTGTGGTCAGATTCTTTTTTTTTGTTGTTGTTGTTTTCTGCTCATCTTTTTTGGCCTTTTACCTTTATTTTAAATTTGAGCTCTGCTCCCAGGGTGGAATGGGCACTGTCTCAGGCTTCTTGTATCAGGGACTGCAGGCCTTGACTGTTTACCTGGTATTGCACTGATGATGCCTTGAAGCCCATGGGGCTTGTCTGGTGCTACACTGAGGGGGTGGGGTGGGGTGGCTGGCTGGTACTGCTGGAGCCTATAAGAGTATGGCAGCTTACCTGATGCTGAGCCAGGGTCCTAGTGCTGGTGTCTGACATGTGCTGAGGCCAGTGGGGTATTTCTGCATTTCTCCAGTGATACACTGAAGCAAATGGCAGTTCTCAGAGCTGGAGTCTGCCCATTCCTCTGGCTATGCTGAGGCATGGCGGGGGTGGGGGGTCTTGGTGTTGACATTTGCCTGCTCTACAACACTGGGGCTCAAGATCTCCTGCTGTTTTTCCGAGGTGGGGCTTGCTACTGGCTTGCTGGGATGCTTCCTGTCCTGAACCACGTTCCCCTTTTACCTTAGACAGACCTGTCTTGCCTATCTTCCAAGTTTCTGGGGCTAAAAGATTATTTCATCCCATCTTTTTGCCGGCTCTGATGTTCCAGGATTTATTTTGGGGTGCTATTTTATGGTTGTTTGGAGGTGAATATGGGAGAGTTATAGCGATATACTGCTTACTCTGCCATCTTGGCTCCCTGAAGTCTGAAATAATATTTTTTAAAGTGCTTAGCACAGTATCTGGTACATAGTTAGTGCTTAATAAATCCTTCCTTCCTTCCTTCCTTCCTTCCTTCCTTCCTTCCTTCCTTCCTTCTTTCCTTCCTTCCTTCCTTCCTTCCTTTCTCTGCCTCCTAGTTTGCATTCCTCTTTCAGGATTCAAAAAGATTTTAATACATTAGAACATTGGTCAGAATGTAACAAGATAAAATTTAACAGTAATAAATGTAATGCCTTACACTTGGGCTCAAAAATCACAAGCATAAGATGTGTGAAACAGGACTAAACAGGAGTCTGTTTGAAAAAGAACAGGGGGTTGTAGTGGATCAGAAGCCCATTATGAGTCAACAGTGTGATGGGGTAGTCAAAAAAGCTAAGGCAATCTTGGGCCACAGTGTGAGACATGGTATACAGGAACAAAGAAGCAATAACCTCATTGTACTATATCCTGGTATGAATGTACTTGGGGTAACATGTTCAGTTCTAGGCACATTGATGAAGTGACTTGAGTGAGAGAGAGGTGAGAAAATGTATTGGGGACATCCCACCTGCCTTCGAGTACCTGAAAGGCTAGCATGTGAAAAAGGAATGGCATTTTTTGTCTTTGTTTGTTCCCAATGCACAAAGTGTGTAGACATTGCAAAAAGCAAATTCTGGCTTATTGTTCAAAGCAACTTCTTAACAATTAGAGCTGTCTCTAAGTGGAATGTGTTCCCTCAGGACATAGTAGGTCCCTCTAGTTGAAGGGCATTATGCAAAGTGTGGATGACTGTCGCTTGTGTGTTGTAATGAGGATGATTTTCTCAGGGATGGGTCACACTGCTGTGGTCCCTTCCAACTCTGAATTTCTGAGATTTTGTGATTGACTCTTGGCTCTCCATGCCTAGTCCTAGGCCTCCCTTGGGAGCACAGCTTCTTTACCTTTTCTATGTCTTGGAACTCTTGGACAGTGTCTGGTGAAGCCTACCAACACCTTCCTTTCTCAAAATCATATTTATAAATTCATACAATAAAATACAGAGGATTACAAGGAAAATAAAATGTGAGTGAAAATTAAGACATCATTATTCTTTCTTATCCAAGTCTACAAACACTTTAAAATTACTGACAGACCCCAGACTAAGAACCCCTGCTCCATAGCACTCCACTCCTGGTTCCTAAAGGCTGACCCACATCAATTTTCCCTTCCCTATCACTCTGAGAAGCCAAGCGGTTTCACTGAGCCTCTATTAGGTCAGTGTTACTCTAACTTCCCTGATTGAAGTACCCCCTCCTACAGTTACCCCTGCAAGGCTTATTGCGTCCTGAATCTTCTTGGGTCTAGCTGAAGCTATCAGTTCTCTTCTCTGCCTAGGCAGCCAGGACCTGGTCTGAACACGAGTGGAACAGACAGACAGATCCGTGTAGTGATAGTAGGCAGGTCATGGGGTAAAACTGGCCAACATGAAATCTTAGTTTGCTTCATAAAATTGAGAGCTGAATCATCTCCACCTACAATGAATGATAAAGAAAGATGTGGGGATGCAGGCAGGGTGGTGTGGTAGAAAGAGAACTCAATTTGGAGCTTGTATCCTGGCTCTCTACCTCTTACTATGGTGCAGGCAGCATCATATACTAGGCTGGAGTGTATACTGTGCTGTATAAGAGGAAGAACACTAGGCATGAAGTCATAGGGAACCTGAGTTGATATCCCAGGCCTGCCACTTGCTGGTCATGTGACCATACTTACATCACATGACCTCTCTGGGCTTCAGTTTCCTCATCTATAAAATGAGGAGTTTAGATTGGAAGGTCTCTAAGGTCCTCTCTTACTCTAAAACCACGATCCTGCAGTCTGAAGTCCAACTAGGATCTGGCAGTGCTAAATATAAATATGAAAACCCACCAGGCACACATGGAAACGAGTGAGGCTCTCTTTGTTTTCTCTGCTATTGGCTTCAGGAAGGCATCAGTTGGAATGCCACCAAGGGAGTCAAATGGAGAGCTCATCCCAAATAACAAGGCAACCCAGACAAGTCATGATGGATTTCTTGGTTTCTCTTCCCTATCTTGTTAATTACTTGCCTCTCATTTCAGAAATAGATAGCTTGAACACAGCTACTCAGGGCAAGTTGTACTGTTTACTTGATAGTGAGATTTATGTATCAGCCTTTCTCCAAAGAGCACAAAGGCCATGTACTTTGTAGAAGTTAATAAATGAGCAGCCTAATGATCATTTCTTACAGCTTACTATATTGCCCTTGACTTTAGCAATGACATACTCATATTCTACCTGAGAGGAAAGAAGCAGATGGAGAATGGGGCGGGGGACACCTAAGTTATTTGCATCATTAACAATCTTGATCCATTTCCCAGGAAGGTGGAATAACCTTAACCAAATAGCCCTTTACCTAAACATAAAATTCATCGCAAATGTCCCCTACAGCCAACAAGTAGCAAATGTCCTCTAGCTCTGCCTGCCTGATAGGATGCACTGAGTGCATTAGTCTGCTCCTCTAAGTCTTACGCAATCTCTCTCTTTTTTCTAGACTGTAAGCTCTTAATAGAAAGTGATAAGACCTTGCTATGAGATTTACTTGACAACAGCAAATTTTTCAAAACTTTAACATGGATGAAGCCTTTATTTTGGCCTCGAGGACTGCAGGAGCGTGTAGGTCACAGGGTCAGGTGGACACCCACTGGGGACAGGAAGAAAGTTGCCTCGATTGTTCACAGATTTGGTTATGAGTGCTCTACATGTTCTGCTGAGCTTAATAAAAACTTGTTTTCAAGTTACTATGTTGCTAGCTTGAATGCTTGTTTGCTTGGAAGGTGAAGACCCTTTCCCTTTTGTCATGGGAATACAGAAGGTTGATGGTCCCACGGAAAATTCTGGGTGGGGACACAAGCTAAAGAATAGATTTGGGTGAAACATACCCAAAACTGAATTTGGCCTATATAAACCTTTAAGGTAGCTAGGTAGCACAGTGGTAAGAGTAGTATATGAGTTCAAATCCTGCCTCAGATACTATCTAGTTGTGTGATCCTGGGTGAGCCCATTAACCTCTCTGTGCCTCAGTTTCCTCATCAATAAAATTAGTGGGCTATATTACATGTCTCTAAGGTCCTTTCCAACAGTAAATCTATGATTTGTTGGTCTTGAGCCACAGATTATAGACACGTCAGATCATATCTTATTATTATAGCATTTAATACCTATACATAGTAGGTACTTCATAAATGTTTCTTGGATGCATAAATAAAACTGCATTTTCAACCTTATTTCTCACTATTCTTCTATACGGAACTCTTTGATTTAGATAACCTAATTTACCCCTTTGGCTGAAACAAACCCAAACGGTCACTTTGACCCTAAACACAAGTGTGGTTCATTCTACGAGATCTTTTACCCTTCAATTCTGTATCACTCACTTAGAACTTACTGTATTCTGCCTTCTTTTTTCAGTTCTCTTGTTTTCATGTATTATTACCCCAACTCTGCCTTGAGGACAAGAACTGTGTCTTACACTTCTTAGTAACCTCCCAGTGCCTAACACTGTATCTTGCACAGAGTAGTTTCTTAATCAGTGCTTGCATCTTACTCTACCATCACAGAGAAGGCTCTGGTCAGCACAGAGGGTAGAGAGTCTCCTCTTCCCCTGAAAAGACCTGAACTCATTAAAATGCACTTTAAGTAATTGTCAAACAAAAAAAATTTATCAAAACAATAATAGCAGTGAAGAAACCTGAAGAGAAGAATGACATCAAAGAAACGGTGCTTAGGAATACACAGCTATTAAATGATTAATAATACAAATTATAATATAGACTCATATAATTAGTGAAATCATGCTTTGAAGGTCATCAACATTTTGTGTTTCTAATTATGGCATATCACTTGCGATATCAATTAGGACATTCCTGATGAGTAAATAAGAATTGTTCCCTTGAGTGCCTCAGAACTGCTCTCTGATAGGTCACTTGGTTTTGTCATTTTTAAGTAATCTCGTCATAACCTACAGCTCGCTCAACTGCCACGTGCAGGTTGATGTCGAGTGCTTGCAAATTGCACTGGGAAGAGCTAATGAGTATCAGGCAAAATGTGTCTGTCGACCGGAGTTTATGAAGTGGTGATTAATGATCAAGTGGTGTTTCAAACTTAACTAACTTACTAATGACCACATTTGTGAATTGCTTCCTAGCAAAACAAAACATTGCCTAATGATCGGGTCCAGACTTTGACAAACTTTATAGTCTTGAATCCAGGAGACGCTTCTTATCAGCCCAATGGAGGCACAGAGCCAAAGAGTAGAGAAAAGGAGGCAACATTGACCATTTAGAGTGTTTGATGGAGAAAATGGATTTCCAGGGACGTAAAAGTTGCCAGCATCGACAAAGGAGCATGAGCTAGTTTGTGGTAAAATGAACCAGGGTATTAAAAGGAATTCCTCTCTGAGCCCTTCTCTAAGAAAATCTCAGAGAGCCTTTCTTGGCCAATACTGCTATTGACATTCTGGACTTCCAAGATTTTCTTTCACAGAGTTGATGGAACTAATTCAGTGAAATAAAAGATATATGTCTCATTCAAGCATGGCATTATAATCCTCAGTTATATCTCTTGGTAAATGATGTGGCTGAACACACACACACACACACACACACACACACACACAAACCTAGTGTAAAAGAGATTTAACTTTGTCGATCTGAAAAATGCTGTGTACCTCAGAGGATTCACCAAAATACAGTAAAGTCTTCCACATGTCCCATTGTGCATCAAAGGCCCACAAGTGGTGAGCAGAAGCATCTGTATTCTATTCTAACCCAAGTACTTCATAATGTGTCTATAAGCTTTAGAAGAGAGGCAGTGAATAGAGAGAGGGCCAGTCTCAGAGTCAGGAAATAAATACTTCGTACAGTTCAGCTTTCTGGCAGGGATGCTCAATGTGTGCTTAAAGAGCCAGAATGTTTGCAAACATTTCACTAAGTGTACATGGACTTCCAGAGCCTTGGAACACCATATATGCAACCTGATCTAGGTGCCAAGTGTTGGCCCCAGAGGTTGCCCTCTCTCTCTGGGTTATCTATGTGGCGCAGAACAGGGGTCAAAGGGTAATGAAGGGGTGAAGGGAACAGAATGGTACATACTCTGTTAGACACAGTCACTATAGCAGTGATTGTGGCTTAATCTTGTTTGTTACAAGGACAGGCACTTGTTGAGTGGGTGGGCGTATATCTGGAAATGACAGACTTAAAAATATAAATAAAACTGACTTTAAAAATAATAAAGCTAATGCAGGGTGACAACATTATTCATGTTATATATGTATGCCAGAAATTCAATTCATGAAACAGTTATTACGTATTTACTAAGTACAAGGGACAGGCAAGGAACTCATTGCTATCAGGTATGCCAAACTTCAGCGTACCAAAGGTAGTAGAAGTTCTGTGCTACCAGGGACTTGAAGATAGAGAACTGCCTATTGACTTCATGTGGGAGATGTCCTCCGAGTGAGCCTAATTCCTTACCATCTTGAGATGATGCTGAGCTGGCACCCAACATGAATTCAGTTTGTCCCTACAGACCTAGCTACAACTATTATCTTTCAATGCTGGAGAAAGAATACAGGATCTCAAGCCTCTGGGAACCAGAAAGGGAAGAAAGTCTACATTAAATGGGACTTGTACCAATTTAAGTTCCTGAAGACATCCATCAGAGATTCTGCTCCTTGGCATGCTAAAGGTACTCGGGGGCCAAGTGGATTGAGTGACTAAGGGGCTAAGTCTGGCTCTATATGCTGTGGTTGAGGCACACCAAGAAGATGCCTAGCACGTACAGTTAGCATTTGGGGACCTCACCATTAAATCCGTGGAAGCCCAGCAGACTTGGATTATAAGTTCAGAATGACTATAGGATTGAATATCACTTATTCACTGACATGGATGCCCTGCTACCTTCATTCATAAATCCGTGCATTTAAAGTGACCAGGCGAACAACTTTGGAAGCTGATGAAACTACCCAGCCCTACGTGCTATGCTCAGTTACCAAAGGACTATGATGAATGGGGAACCATATCAATTGGCTCTTCTCCCATCCTGTGAAAGGCACACTCTCAGCTTGTGCTCTCCACTCCCTCTAATTGAGAGCTTCTGTCTCCTGTGGGAATAATCGGGGACACACGCATTTCCATATCTCTCCAGGTACTCCCACCCCTATCTACCTCAATCCAAGGTCCTAGCCTCTCTCTTCCCATCCCACCATGCCCTCTAGAACACCAACTTTATTTTTAGCAAATTCTAGAACTTTTCACTCTTTCCATCTTTTGGTACTTTGAGAAACTCAACCTCCATGGCTACCCCCTCCAGTTCTGGGTGCTCCTTCTGTCATGCCTTCCTGTGCCACTGTGCCACAATGCTCTGAGTCAGGAGGAGGAGAAGGAGGAGGAGAAGGAGGAGGAGGAGGAGGAGTTGTACACCTTGTATCCCCCAGACACTTTCAGACAATCCCTTTGCCCCTATTACTCAGCCATCTTTCCTCCTTTTTGTTCCATCTTTCCATCTTTCATTTTATCTTTCTATATCACCTGATCTAGACCTCTGTCAACATCATTCTGAGTTATAACTAAGGGAAAGTTACAAGAGTTTTGCCCCATGTCAGGATATTTAAAGGGTACCAACAGGCAACACAACTTAGTTGGCATAAACTAAAAGGATGTTGCAGAACATTGTGTTGGGAGTATTTCCTCCTCTGTCTGCCCTGCTCCCATGGCAGCAGAAGTGGTAGCCTTGTCCTAGGGGGGCTTGCTCCTCTGTCCTGGTATCCTAGGAGTATCATAACCCAAATGAACAGCAGCTCATTTCTCAGCTGACATAATTAATACCACTTCTCCATGATTCTGTTTTCATGCTGCATCGTTGCATATTCATGTCAGCCATATGCTTCCTTATTGCCCTCTTGGCCTTTAAAGCCGTGCTCCTATATGTATTACATACAGTTATCCTTTCCACATCATGACTTTCCCTATCATAGTTTTGATACATTGAGAGTCGACATAAGAAATTAAATGGGAATCTGGGAGGAGTTTTGTGGAAGCCACAGACGACACATGAAGGCCAGCAGATGACACAGAAAAAGCTTAGACACTCGGAAATGCACAAAATATATGTATACTATTGTATAATACCAACACAAATTTTATAATACTTACTAATAAATATCCCCATTCAAAAAAGGAAAAAATTCAGACTTCTTCTCTGGTACGAAGGAAGGCCAAAAAAATTTTAGGAGGGCTTTTCCAGATCGCAGAGATGCTGCTCCCCTTAGCTGCCATGATATAGAAGGGATATTGCACAAGCAAGTGGTATTCTTTATCAGTGTCACGCACTGACATCCATGAAATACTCAGCCTAAAAAAACCCTACATTACAATAAAGAAGACGCTAAGGAGAGGCGTCATCCTTCAACACAGGATTCAGATGTGGAAATGATCTTACTGCCCTCCCTTTTTATTAGGGAATAAAAGCAGCTGTTATGGCCATATGTGGTGTAGTCAAACTCAGAATGAGATAAAAGCTTGTTGTTCTGTTAAGGGTTATGTCTATTGGTTCATGTTATGTTTTGATCAAAATTGAGTCAGTAAACGGTCCGTACATTGCATGCATATTTTGGCAAAAACACCATAATCAAAGGCTTTCATACAAATATTAGGTCAAAGCCTAACCTCAAATTCCCCAAGTATCTTCTGGTGGGTTTCTTAAAAGTGAAACAAACCCCCGACCCCCAGACCCCCCTTTTAATTCATTTTAGCAAAAAAAAATAAAAACCTATTTTATACCCACTATTGTGCTGTTCTCTGTAATTTGAATAGCATTATGTATGGTGATTTATGATAATCATTGCTTCCTACATGGCACTAAGACTTAATGTCAACTCCTCAGAGGACAGAATATTGTTCTATGGTTGAGTGGCACCGCAAATATGGATTGTATGCCAAAGTTTCTTTGCTAGAACATCAAAATGGTAAGCATGATTGTGTTTATCTAGCATTGACATTCTCATAGTATCAGGAAAGACATCAAAGGCTAACGCTTGACAAGCCTTCATCGTGGTCTTCATTTGACATGCATGAAAATTTCAGCTACTGAGTTGGGGCTACAAGTTCAGCTCTCTTTTCAGACTCACCGACAGATGATATGGCAGAGAAGAAGACTTGTACTCAGTGTTTCCTTGTGACTCAAGTCTGATAGGGTTGAGTCACAAGGAAACACTGAGTACATGTCTTCGTCTAGGCAGCTAGAAGTGGTATAGAGCACCAGGCCTAGAGTCAGAAAGAACTGAGTTCAAATCCAACCTTAGATACTTACTAGCTATGTGACCCTGGACAAGCCACTTCACCTCTGTTTGCCTCAGTTTTGTCATCTGCAAAATGGGGAATGATAATAATAGCACCTACCTTACAGGGATGTTTTGAGGCTCAAATGAGATAATATTTGCAAAGTGCTTAGCACAGTGCCTGGCACACAGTAAGTACTATAGAAATGGTAGCTATTATTGATAGCTATTAACTCAGAGCAAAGTAGATTCAGGAGAGGGCTATGCTAAGGGGGAAGATGTCCCAACACCATAATGAAATTGTACCCGAGATCTGGAGAGGCAATCCATCCCGAAACCACTCCATGGCGCCATAATATGACACTTTGTACTACCTGAAGCCTGAAACCGTATCAAGCAGCAAATACATAAACTGTCAGGTGTTGTTTCAAGTCGAGTGATTTTCTAGGTGGAAATGAGGTTTCCAACAGCCAAAGGGACTTCCTTTTTAAATATCCCTTCTACAAAGTGTGAAGAGCTTAGACTGCCCTACATAATTTGAGTTCATTGTGCATACAATATATGTGTGTATATCTGTATTATATGTCTATATGATATATGTGTGTATATATAATATATATTATGAGAGAGGTGTCACCACAGTGGATAGATGGCCATCTTTGGAGTCAGGAAGAACTGACTCTAATTTCACCTGTGTGACCCAGGGCAAGTCACTTAACCTCATAATGCTCCAGGCAATTCTCTTAGACTCCCTAAGTTACGGATGAGGGTTTTTTTTTTTTATTTTTAATTTTTTTAACATTCATTTTGTTAAATTTTGAGTTCAAATTCTCTCCCTCCCTTCCACCCCTCCTCTACCCATCGATAAGGCAATCAGCATGATATCAATTACACATGTAAAGTGATGCAAACTATATTTCCATCTTAGCCATGTTGCAAAACAAACAAAAAAAGCAAGAAAAATGAAAAAAGTGAAAGAAGTATGCTTCAATCTGCACTCAGAGCTCATCAGTTCTCTCTCTGAAGATGGCTAGCATTTTTCATACAGATGAGTTTCTGAGCTGAACGGTCAGAAATAGTTCCCTACACTGATACCAGAAACCCAAACCAAGCTACACAAACCCCCAAGGAGCTCCTAATCCAAATGACAATAATATTGGTGAAGTCTAGCTTGCCTATGCTAACTCCAGCTCAAGGGTTGTCAGTACTTCCTTTTATCCTGGCCTCATAGCTCTAGGTATCTCTACACACATAGAATATATATGGATAATTTACATTGATACAGACAGAGTCCTCCAAACTATTTAAGCATAAAATTACAGTATGATTTTGGGGACATCCTGCCTATGCTAATCATCACATTTTGAGGATACAATGATAAATTACACTTGTTATTTTGGCCACTAAAAAATGCAAAGTTACATAGAACTGAGCAAGGTAAATATGCAGGTTTTTCAGCATGCTTTTTCGTATAGGATTTGACACATAAAAAATGCAGTTTGGAAAGTCACTACACACCAGTAAAGTGTGCGGTGTGTTTGCTGTAGCTTCAGGGGTTTGAGTTTGAAAGGTTAGCTCTCCAGAAGCGATTCTACTCCTCTTGGGTGCAGGGTCTGTATTTCTAGTAAATTATCCCTGTATGTTGTTGTTCAGTCATTCAGTTGTGTCCGATTCTTTATGACCCTGTGGACCACAGCGCACCAGGCCCTTCTGTCCTCCAATATCTCTCAAAGTCTGGCCAATCTCATGTTTACTGTTTCTATGACACTATCTATCCATCTCAAGCTCTAGTCTCCCTTTTTTTTTAACTTCAATCTTTCCCAACATCAAGGTCTTTTTTCTCCCACTTAATACTATTTTATTTTTTTTCTAATTACATGTAAATATAGTTTTCAACATTCACTTCTATAAGATTTTGAATTTTATTCTCCCTCTCTCTCTCTCCTCCTCCCTCCCCAAGATGACAAGCAATCTGATATAGGCTATACATGTACAATAATAAAAAAAAAAAAACCATATAACATCAGGATCTTTTCCAATGAGTCCCATCTTCTCATTATGTGGCCAAACTAAACTTCAGCATCAGTATTTGACCTTCCAGTGAATAGCCTAAATTAATTTCTTTAAGTATTGCCTGATTTGATTATCCATGTATGGACAGTGGTGACTGGGCAAACGACTCCTGGGCCATAATAACTGCTGGCAGAAGAGAGCAGTAATAACTAGGGGAATCAGGAAACGCACAGAAGCTGAGTCTTGAAGGAGGCAATGAATTCTAAGAGGCAGAAGGAAGAAAGCAAGCATTTACTAAGTGTCTACTATGTTCAGACACCGTGCTAAGTGCTTTATAAATATTAACTCACATAGTCCTCAGATCAGCCCAAGGAGGCAGGTGCTATTTTTATCCCCATTTTACAGATGAGGAAACTGAGGCAAATAGCGGTAAGTGACTTGCTCAAGATCACACAGTTAGTGTCTAAGGCTAGATTTGAACTCAGGTCTCCCAGATTCCAAGTCCAGTGCTTTATACATTAAGCTACCTAGTTGCTTCTCTGCAAGGAGGTATTCCTGGTATGCAGGGCAGTCTGTACAAAGACATGGAGACAGGAAATAGAACATCAGGTTTGGAAAAGAACAAGTAAGGAAACTTGCCTAGAATAATGAGTGAATGATGAAGATTAATGTGAAATGAGTCTAAAAAGGAAGGCTGGAACCAGATTGTGATCAGTATCAAATGACAAGCTGAGGAGTTCGTACCTTGTTCTAGAGGCAATAGGGAGCCACTGAAGGGTCTTAAACACAGCTATGGCATGGTTAGAGCATGCTGCAAGAAGACCATTTCCAACCAGATCACAAATTCCTAGAAGGAATGCTTTCTATTTCTTTATTGCGTCCATAGCATAGTGATGGGCATGGATGAAGGTGTCTCCCATCTCACTACTTGTTGCATGACAAAGCCTCTACCAGGCCTGACAGCATCCTTGTGTTTTGTAGAACCTTGGACAAAACAATGGTTTTCAATGCCAAAGGGAGCGTCATAGAGAGGCAACAACCTGGGCAAATCTCTACATACATAATTATGGGGAGTGGGTGCCACGTCATGAAAAAACCAGGGATAGAATAGTCCAGACAACCAAAGTAATATAGGCCACATCCCCCAAACCTCTGTTTTCAGAGGTACACGTTTTTAGAAAGAGAACTAATGTACATTAGTACGAACAGCGGAGTAGGAGGCAAGAGACATGGGTTCACATCTTGAATTCGTCACTTGCTTGGCTATGTGACCTTGTACAAGTCACTCATCTTCTCTGGGCCTGTTTTTCCTCATGTATAAAATGCTAAGTTGGATTAAATTGTTGCTAAGGTCCCAGCCTACTTGAAATTGATAAATCTGTAAGCCAAGCAGCATAGTTAGGCATCGATCGATGGAGAGAAAATGTGGCAGCTAGACAAAGGCAGCTTGCCCACCTCTCTCCTGGGTAATCCACAATGGTTTTAGAGGATGAACAACTGTCATTCTTTCCTCTCTCCTGAATCTCTACTCTCGTATAGGGGACCCCAGGGAAATTAAAAAAAAAAAAAAAGAGAACCTTTATCTTTCAAATAAGGCAGAGTCCATTGATGAGGTCAAGGCAGCTGGAAACTGCCAAATGGAACTCTTACCAATTTGGAGCACCAGCCTATTCTAAATGGAACCTATATGGGTTGAGTTATAGGCCAGGGAAACAATAAGTAAGTGAGTCTTTTTTCTCCTGACATGCACTTCTTTTCTGGCTGCTGAGGAAGATAAAGATCAGACTCCTGTTTCTGATTCCCTAAGGGATGTTGGCAGTTGAGGTCCCAGGGCTCATCAGAGCATCTATTCACTCAGAGTATACCTAACGATGAATTCCTTGGTCTGGGATCTATGATGAGTTTTATTATTAATGTGAAAATGAATCTGACAAATTTTCTTTGTTCAAGTTATCGCCCAGGTAGTCAGGGAAGTAACTGAGCATGGAACGAAATTAACTGAGAGGTAGTAATTTTTTGTCAATTTTGAGCATCTCATTTATAAAGCAAAACTTAATAACCTGTAATTCTCAGGCACAGTTGCAGAGTTCATCTCCCTGACTATGGCAGGCATATTAAACCCAGATGTGAAAAATAACAAAGACTTCTTCCCCTCCAGGTAGGATGAAATTTCCACAAGACAGTCTGTACCAGCTGCACACCTATATGAGGAATTGAGGGAGGGAACAACCATATCTACGTGGGCACAGCCCACTGAACCAGTCATGGTATAGCTGGTTCATGTTCTTTTAGCCATTAAGGCTTATCTGATTTGGTCAATATCTGGCAAAGCATCTGGTCAAAACTGGCGATTAAGCAGGAAATTCTTCATTTCAGATTGTCACTTAGACATCCCCTTAGTAACAGACTGTGAAGCATCCTCAAATGTGGAAATGTGGTTATCTTTAGGGGTTCACTGAAACCCAATTTGCCATGACTTATACACTGTATTTATGTGGATGGAGAGAATATGTTATGGTCATATGAAAAAGAATTGGACCTGCCATTTGGGTACATCTCCTATTGTACCTAGTATATCTAGTTGTATATTATTTTGCTGCTACTGAACTTTCCAAAGTTTCGACATTAATGATGCAGTCAGATTTTAGACTCTTTTATCTGCTTTCAACTACAGGGTACTATGGGGGTACAAGTCCATTTGCAAGAGAGTGAAATTATTCTCCTGGACTTCATATACAATTGTCTTGATGATATTTGGATCTATAGATAGGAAAGTATACAAAGCTTATTGTTGGGAATATTTTTTAGAACCAGCCTGCAGGGGAATGAATTTGTGAGACAGAAGTGGGAGCAGCCTAGATGAGGGAATAGGGGAGGGGGCTTGAGGTAGAGGGTACGGTACTGAACTCTGATGGTGGGGATATGGGGTATTGCTTCTGATACATCATCTAGATGACCATAAGCAAATCGCTTATCCTCGGAGTCTTACTGTTCTCATTTGTAACACCCAGAGGAGCACACACCTTACAGAATTGTTGTGAGGCCAAATGAGATCATGGATGGAAAGGTTCTTTTTTGTTTGTTTGTTTGTTTTTGTTTTTGTTTTTGTCTTTTTCTTTCCCCGCAAACTTTAAAACTACATGAAGCTATTAGTCCTGCTAAAATTTTGGCAGTGAAACAAGGGTGGGATGGGAGGGGGAGAAGAAAACCAAACAAACAGAGAAGGGTTCTAAAGATACAAATGATCTGCACATAGATTCACAGATGGAGGAGAGGAACTGATTGCTAGAGAAGAAAGGCCTGGTGAGATCAAGGTAACAGGAGGGAGAGAGGGAGGGGGGATGAGCTTTTGCAAGGAGGTCCTTCTCTGAGGAAGAAGGGAAGAGGGCTGGGCAAAGATAAATATGTTTGGAGGTGATTGGGAGGGAATTGGGGCAGTTCTGGAGAAGGGTGGCCTGGCCTCAGTAAAGGAGGTGGAAGGCAGAAGTGACTGGGTGGGGGCATGAGGAGGGGGGCAGATACTGAGAAACACATTTTGGAACAGTTCCTGTGGGGAACTAGATAGTGAGTCGATGAGAAATGAATTTGTTGTTGTACAATCAGTTGAGTTGTATCAGGCCCTTTGTGACCCCACTTGGGGTTTTCTTGGCACAGATCCTGGAGTGCTTTGCCATTTCCTTCTCCGGCTTATTTTACAGATGAGGAAACGGAGGCAAACAGGGTGACGTGACTTGCCCAGGGTCACACAGCTAGGAAGCGTCTGAGGCCACATTTGAACTCTGTGCACTATGGCGCCCCCTACCTATGCACAAGCACGTACATATGTAAAACACATTCGCCTCTATTGGGCGTGATAGATTTCCAGGCAAGTCCCCGAGGGGGCGCTCAGGCATCTAGGCCTAAGCAGTTCTCAATGAGTTAAGCTTCCTTCACTGTGTTTGCAGTGCCTTCCCCTGGGGTGGGGCCCAAGGAAAGGGGGAGGGCTGAGGCAGGATAGCTGCGCAGGCGCTCTTTTGCTTTCAACCTTTCGCCTGCTTCAGTCCAGCCAATCAAGTAACAGAATTTCTAAGTGCGTCACACAGTTTCCTGCGGAGAGCGGAAGGTCCAACTAGTCTCCGGTCCGGCCGTCTCCGCTCCACCTCCTCAGCAACATGGCTGATGACCGGGTGAAGGAACTATCGCCAGTTTTTGCTGGGAGCAGCCTTGAAGAAACGGTTCCAGTTCCAATTGAGGTAGACGGCACTGTGGTAGTTTCACCTCAGAGTCCTCCCTCAAACCTGGATAACTTCGAGGCCTGGCCTTCAGAAGTCCCAGTGCAGGCATTTGAGCCATACGACAGTGAGTGCCTTTTTATTGACGATAGGGACATCGGCCTTTCGGTTGAGGTGGGGGTTACTGAGAACGGGAGTGAGAGTGAAAGCGGGAGCAAGACTTTGGCGGCCCTAGGTGTGCAGGCCGACATTGCCGCTGCCCAGTCATGGCCAGAGGAGGAGGAAATCTATGGCCTTCTGCACCTGTACAAGACTTACAGAAAGGCAGCAAGTAAAGATAAGGTGAAGCACAGTTCCATGTTGGGTATCCTCAACATTCCAAGCATGGTGACACGAATTAACCTACGCGATTTTTTGGCACCATTTCAGGAAGCCATTGATGAGGTAAAAATTATTAAAGAGAATACTCCTAGCCGGTATATGGCACTGATCAGATTTAATGCTGAGGATATTGCTGATACCTTCTACATGGTATACAATGGTTGCTCCTTTAACCAAAAGGACAGTGAGGCATGTCAGCTGGTTCATGTAGGGAGGTTTGAAGTGCAAAATTCAAGAGGTAGGGCCAGCTTTACAATGAAAAACCTTGTAGAACTTCCTCGGTGCACCACATGTCTAGAGAGAACCGGTGAATCCCTGAGAAGCACGTTCACCTGGTTATGTGACCAAAGCTTTGAGGGCCAGAGTCAGCAGAGCCAAAAGGCCACAGAGTGCCCTGTGTGTACTTACTGCCAGGTGGGAGAGCAAGAAGACCCCAGGTGTTTGGAATGTGGCATCATGTACAGCCTCCATATTTGTTTGATTTGTGGCTTTGTCACATGTGGACGAGACATGAGAGGGCATGCTGACAAGCACTTTGATGAAACAAAGCATGCGTATGGGATGCAACTGTATGACCACAAAGTCTGGGACTATATTGAAGATAAGTATGTCAAGTCAGCCATATGCCACAGCTCTAGCAATATAGGACAATATTCGAGACAGGCAAATGAACAGAAAAGTGGTGCTGTAGAACTTGGGTACACATATTTACTGTCAAGCCAGCTTGAATCTCAGCAAATCTTTTGGGAACAGAAGATAATCCAACTACAGAAGGAGTCCAATGAGAAAATGAACAACATGAAAACTAAACTTGCCTCAACAATTGAGAAATGTAGTAAGCTGAAACATGACTTAAATAACTTACTAAAAGAAAAGCAAGCTGTAGAAGAAAAGTGCACTCATCTGAACACAAAAGTCTCCAAACTCTTCACTGAGTTCAAAGACGAACAAAATAGAAACAAGTGCCTAATAGCCAGCCAAGTTCTCCTACAAAACCAGCTGAAGGAGGAGGAGAAAGTTCTGAAGGAAACCTGCAAACACATAGACAGGCAGATTACCGAGATCCAGGGGCAACTACAAGATATCATCTTCTACTTAGAGGCCCAGCAGAAAAGCAGCGATCTGTCAACTGAAATCAGGGAGGAGATGGAAGAAGGATAGATCAGTATTGCCATGGATGTCTCTGCAAGCTCCCCCCAGGAGGAGGAACTGTAAAGCTGCCTTCCAGGAAGGGTTGTGGCAAGAAGGCCAGGGGAACTCACTGATAAGAAGCAGTTGATGCCAAAAACAACCCAAAGGACTGTGAAGGGACCACCTGCTGGGCAAGATATCGGTTGCTGCACAAGTATACCGACTGCAGATCGACATGACACTCATTGAATTGTTTTGCTCTTTTGTTGAAGTATAACACTGAATTGGCAATATTGTAAACTGCAATGTTTAGCCATATTGAATGAAATTTTATCTTGCTAGTCAATAAGAACCTCAGCTGCCACAATTTCCAACTATTTGAGCATTTGACATATTTGTTGATGTATTGTTATTAGATTTATATATATAATACTTAAAATGGTATATTAACAAATATTAGACATTATTAGCATTAATGAGACGTATAAATTAGCATATTTTGACATTTAGTCTTGGTGTTAATTTCAGACATTAAGAAAAAGAAAATTGAGACCTTCCTGGTTTCCAGGAGCATCCACCAAAGGGTCACCAAGAGCAGCAGCATCTGCTTTAAAGGTCAAAAGAATATACATTATAAATGTGGGAAAAGCCATTCATTGTTTCTGGAAACGTGTCAACAGATGTTCTGGCGGCATGCAAATAAGAAACATCATTCCTTTATCAGATATAATTGATGTGCATCCCTGCTAGAAGGAAATGGGTAGATTTGTTCACATGCTGTCTTAGGAGGAAACATCTGTGAACTAGACACAGATTCATGTTACCCATGGTGCATCCTCCAGGTCTAGGGATAAGCCAGAGGAAAAATGGGCCAAATAAATAAATACTGTGGTTATGGCAACAGATTTTTGCTTAATTCTAGCCTTGTTGTGAATCTTTTAAGTATGAAGGTTTGTTCTTAGTGACAGAACTTAGGGAAATTGCCACTTGTAAATGGTCCTGTTCCATCAGATCCATTCATCTGGTAAAGTCATTTGAACAGATTAAATAACTAAGTTTTGAATGAAGTAAAATAAGACATCTCTTCTGCTAAAAGTATATTCTGATGGAATTGTTGTTAATGAAATGTTTACAAAGGGTTATGTTTTATGTTAGGTAGTGACTGATAGAATAAACTTGGGGGTAGGAGGGAGGTGGGAGGGAAGGGTGATCTCAGTTAAGCCTGTGGGATTGGCAAAGGCTATACCTAAGTCAAGAAAAGGAGAATTGAATCTAGTACCTTTGAAAACTATCAATTCAGATTTGCTATTTACCAGTGTCTGGTTACCTTATGTACTCTGGAACCACAAAACTGTGTTGGGATTTCTATATGTAAAGTTAAAGTAGTAACAGCTGACATTGCTATAGCATCGTTAAGTTTCTGAAATGTTTTTCAATGATTCCATTTGATTTGATGGTGTGCAATAGGTACTATGACTTCTGCTTTATAGCTGAGGAAACAGACTTGGAGAAGTAAAAGACGTACTCAGGGTCAACCAGTTAATCTCTGAGACGGGAATCAGATCCATGCCTTCCTGATGCCAAGTCCAACCCTCTCTCCCAGAAATTCTTGTCAAATGGGTGATCCTTCCTTAAATATTTTTGTGTTCTTGGGGTATTATGTTCATTTAAATGATGGTTTTACTGCCCTCTTTTATACCGCTCTATTTTTCTATTTTTCAAAAATCACCAAAAAAAAAAAAAAAAGCAAGCTCACCAAATAATTTTAGTGATGACTGTTTTGTAAAATCACTTGGAATATGATGAGGCCCCTTTTCATTCTTATTTTTTTTCATTATTATCCTTAAAATTCTGGATATTTTGTTCCCCCAGACAAATTTTATGGTCATTTAGTCTGGTTCCACAAAGTAATCATTCCCTTTAGTAGTTTAATCAGTATGGCATTAAATTCCCAAATTAATTTAGGTAGTATTGGCGTTTTTATTATAATTGGTACGGTCTTGCCAAGATCAAGGAATCTTTCCAACTATTTAAGTCCTACTTAAAGTAAATCTTGAGTGTGTATTGGTATGTTAAGTCGTATATATTTTATGCATTTTATGATTTGCTCTGAATATAATTTCTAATTTTACCTACTCATCTTTTTAAATAATACAAAGAAAAATTACTTTTGTGGTTTTGTTCTATAGCAGGACATTTTACTTAAGCTATTGTTTTAATAAAGTTTTTCATTGAATTTCTGAGGTTCTTTAAATAAAATATTCTATCTGCAAATAAAAGTGATGAGGGTTTATTTTAGGTCCATTTCATTTGCTTTTCGAAGATTCTGCCCATGTTTGGTTTTCTCAACACGTATGCTTCAAAATCATCGATCCTGTTAAAATTCCTTGCTTTTTCTTTGTTTGTTTTACAGGTAGTATTGTATCCTCAGCTTTGCAAGATATGTTATTCTAGGATAGAAGGAATATGAGTAACTTTAATGGTGGGGGTGGTGATCCGTGACCCAATAGCAACCCTATGGCACACTCAGGACCACGGTTTGGAGTAGAAGTGAGTGAATGAATGAAAGGGTATTTATTAAATGCTTACTGTGTGTCAGGCTATTTTTCAGGCTGGGGATACAAATACTAGCAAGCAAAACAACCTCTATCTTCAAGGAGTTTATATTCCAATGGGGGAAGATAAGACATAAAGGGGAACTGGAAAGGGGATCATCAGATCCCCTTGCTACTGCACGGTTTAGGAAAGTCAGAGAAATGATAGAGAAGTATGGTTCTGGGCAAGATAAGATGAAAGCTCCCCTGTCAGAGCCCAGTGTGGGAGGGGCAGTCATTGGAAATAACTGGGAGTGGAGAGTAGGGCCTGGTAAGAGCCTCCTGGCATGCTGAGCCTTCAGAGTATGAGGCCTACAGCTGGGGCTGGGTAGAAGAATGACTGAATCCAAACTTCACAGAAGAGATCCCCTTAAGAAAAGGATTTGTTCTGTAAAACTTGGGCTCAGTCAGAAGGTCGCCCCCAAGGACCTAGAAGGCCACAGGTTCCCCACCCCTGGGCTGAGCCCTGGGGATACACATACAAAAGTAAAACACTTCCCGCTGTCAAGGAGCTCACATTTGACTAAGGGAAGACAATATGGACAGAGGAGGTTTCAGCTGCCAGTCATTTAGACCCATAAAATCGTGTCCTTTTTTTAAAGTTGAGCCACTTGCCAGTGTCAAAGACTCTGGTGGCAAGAACTTTCTTTTCCAGGTTTTCAGCAGGAAAGGCTATGGAGGCTAAGGGCTTCATGGCTGCAGCACCTGCATGCTGGATCATGGCTGTGGGGGTCCGTAGGCTTACCTGCCTCTGTGTGGCACTTGATCAGCAGAGGGTGGTGCTTGGGCCCCTTCTCTAAAACAGCTGCTGTCCTAGATGATGGCTGTGGGGCCAGGCAAGAAGTAGGGCTGGTGATGGGGCAGGCTAGCACTGCTACTTTTCTCAGGACTCCTGATTGGCTACAGGTATGGGATGGGGGGAGGGGAGGTGGGGCAAGTTTCATGTAGTCACATCTGGACAGGGCTGAGGGAATTCTCATTTAGGTACATGCTGGACTAGATTACCTCTGAGGTCCTTTTCACCTCTAAGGTTCTCTAAAAAAATTCACCTAGCATCTCTTTAGTGACCCTCTTATTAAAGCTAGTCCTGTGCCAGAACTCTGTTTCTGGGCTTGCACCTTTTTTAGGAAAAAAAATCAAATATGTAAATTTCAGGTAAAAAAAAAACTGTAATAGCCATAATAATCACCAGCAATTATATCTACTTATCTATTTGTCTCTGTATCTATCACTACTAGTGATTGTGTGTGTGTGTGTATGTATATATACATATACATATACACATGCATACCAGTATGTCAGTTTAATAGGATAAAATCATCACAAAGGTGAGTGCCTGACTTCTCTCTTCTCCCATCAAACATATGCTTAGCCTGTACTATTCCTTTAGCTAGTGCTTGTAATCACAGAATCAAATGTTAGAATTAGAAGCAAACTTAGAGATCACCTGGTCCATTCTCATGTTGCAAATGAGAAACTGAGGCTCACAAGGTGCCCCACATAGTAGATACAATGAACTTTTCAAACATTGTATCACTACATTAATTTTAGCTTTTATTATTTTGCTTTATTGACATATTAATTATTGCCAAACTACCTAAAATAATCAACAATTCTGTTTCTACACTGTATCCTGCCTGTCAGGGAGAAAACTCCCTAGCTCTGCAAGTAAGTGATTTACAAATGGCTACCAGGCACCTGTTTGTTTCTTTTATAGGTTTTTTTTTTTAATTTCATGTATGAGAAGATGTGTTTGAAAAGGATTAAAAAAAGATTTATGTTTCCTTCTTCTAGGTGCTCATTTGGAGCTTGATCCCAGGTCGGAACAATCAGTTTGAACCCATTGGGCATCTGAGACAAGTTAGGATTGATTTAGGCAGCAAAGGCTGGATTGGAACACAGCCTATGGAGCAGGTGTTGAGCTCTCTGGCCCAGCTCTGAAGGACTTCCAGTTTGGGATCACCAAGAAATCCCTTAATTGACCTCTTGGTCCTTATGATGTGTGATTGTGTTGTGGGAAGGGGGGGGTCATCAAATTGCCCAGGAAAAGTGGCCAATCCAGTGGATCTTAAAAAGAGTTATTCTACCCCCTGGCACTCTCTTCTTCACTTGAGTATCATGCCAGCCTCTCTCTTGAATTTATAGTGTATGGTGGGGAGGGAGGAGAGGACCTCCTCTCCACCCTGAAAGGCACAGTGTCTATTGATGCATGGCAGTGGGTACGTGTGTTACCTCGGTGAGCTACAGCCCGGGCCTCAGGCTCCTGGCTGCTCTTCTGCTTGTGTTTCTTTCCTAAACACAGATGGCTGAGCATCGGTCAAGAGAGACTTCTGGGAGTGACTACATAAGGAGTTCAGGTGTTCTGAGTTCTACAGTCGGATCTGATGGGCTGCAGAAGTTTTCTACAGCTGCATCTAAGATGGCTTCTCTAGCTTATCAGAAGACCTGGTCCTTGAGGGAGATACTCAGTATGTGTATAGTCTGAGGCACTTAGCCCAACTCCCAGTCTCCTGAATGGGTTGGGTCCTCAGTGTAGCTACTACATCCCCTCAGGGCTCTAGGGATAGCCCCAACAGGGTGGGAGAAGGTATTTTTTTCTAGAGCTATATAATTCACAAGCTACCCTCCCACTCCATACATACTTACGTCTACTTCCTCCTAAGATTATCAGTTGAAAATCAATGTCCCCAATCATACTTAAGTAGGATTTGGAAATGGAGTATTTACTAAGGTGATGGAGTAAGAAGAATTAGTACAAAACTCTGCCTGCCCCCCAAGTCAATAGCATGTCCTCCTAAAAAGTACTTACAGAGTCAAGGGGAAAGTGGGCTCAAGCTTAGAAAGAACATGTGGTAAAAAGGTAGCCCACAGCTTCTGGGAGCTGAAGTCCTTCTCTCTCCTTCATGGAGTTCTCAGGAGGTCCCACGTAAGCATATTATAATACTGATGGGAAAAATGGAAGTCTCAAATCCGTGTTCTTTGAAGTTTACAAGATTGTTCCCTGACCAAGAGTGGAGAGGGGGGCAGGGAATGCAAGGAATAGACCAAGGCTAAAGCTGAAATGTTCTCCCTACCCCCATTCCTTCAGGGGGCTCAGCTGGAACATTTCTCCTTCATTTACCCCTCACTGGAATCCAAATGTGTGTCAAACATCACAATTTTGGGGGTTCTGACCTGGGCTTCTATTTTATAGATGACCTACAGGGCTTGACTACATTTTCTTAGTTAACACACACACACACACACACACAGTCTCTCTCTCTGTCTCTGTCTCTGACTCTCTCTCTCTCTTCCGGCCAGACCACACCTGTTCATTCACATTTTGCACTTAATCTCCTGTTTGATTGATGGACTGAGGTTGTTCTTGCTTCTTAAGGGATCAAAGTCTCTTGTCATTTATTTGGTGTCTTGAGTGATTTACTCAATCAAGTCTATCCTTATACTTCTGTTCAATGTTCTAGGTATCAGCAGAACGTAATAGGAATGAATGGTTACTGTTTCATATGTTAAGTCTGTGTCAATATGCACTTAGGTACCTGTTGTGACTGAAGCATTTCTTTTGCAAGCACTACATAAATAAGGGCTGTATACCTGATTTACATTGTATATTGAGTACCTTTCTCATCCCTTTTAAGGATACCCTAGACTTCAGTCATATTTAAACTTGATATGACTTTCCCAGACGAGGGGCAGAAAAAGCCGAAGACAGTGAGAAAAAAAGTCTGATTCTTGTCTTTGGAGGGTAGACTCAGCCAGGACTGAAGCCTGTCTTTGTGAACACAGGCCTCTTAGTGGGAGAGGGTGCCTCCAGCATCCTGGGCCCAGCTTGGTAGGCTGCTGCATTTGCACCCCAGAAGAAAACTACGTGCTCCAGAATATCAGCCCTACCTAATTTCCTAGTACATGCAAAATAGCAAACTCATTATTTAAGAAAGCAATTAAGTGGGGCAGCTAGGTGGCGCAGTGGATAGATCACCGGCTCTGGAGTCAGGAGGAGCTGAGTTCAAATTCGGCCTCAGACCAAACACTTGACGCTAGCTGTGTGACCCTTGGCAAGTCACTTAACCCCAACTGCCTAAAAATTAAAAATTAAAAAAAAAGAAAGCAATTAGTTGGGGGGAAGAGAAAATTGATTAAAGAGGGAAATGGAAGTTCTTTCTCCATAGTATCTTTCTTTGGTACCTTGAACAGACTTGTCCATATAACAGGTTCCTAACTGGGTGTCAGTTAAACTTGATCAAGATCACACTCCGTCAGGATATGAGTCTTGCAATATCCTCTGTAGCTCCATAGAGATAAAAATAACAGAGACAAAGTGAACCTAGTAGAGAAAGTTATTACCTTAGAAGTCAAGAAAGCAAAGTACAAATCTCAGTTCTGATCTTTATTGTTGTACAGTTATCCCTTCCACGGGGGGGGGGGGAAGGGGGGGTGTTGGGGTAGTGATAGGACTGTGGTGCCCCCCCCCTTCCTCCCCATCTAGAAAATCTGCACAATTTTTTTGGCCCTCCCTTCATACCAGAGACGTCTGAATTATTATGGTATTAAAAGATAAAATTTGTTGATATTACACAATACTATACATACATTTTATGCATTTCTCAGTTTCTGAACTTTTTCTGTATTGTGCGCTGACCTTCATGTTTCATCTGCGGCTTCCGCAAAACTTACCAAAAATCCCCATTGTATTTCTTATACCGACCCATGATATATTGAAACCACAATGGGGAAAGTCACAATGTAGAAGAGATAATAGTAATCACAGGCAAGACATTTAACTACTCTGAGCCTCAGTTTCACATTGGTTAAATGGTGGTAATAATATACAGAGCCGCTGTGAAAAAAAAAATACTTTCCCATCCTTAATTCCATGTATAAATCTAAGTTGTTACATAATGGTATTTGGAGAGAGAAAAGACAAGGGCTCTCCAGTGGCTGAATTTGAATGCTAGGAACTAGAACTCCAAAAACATGACAGTAACCACCCCTCCTCCACTCTTTGTTAATTAGAAAAATAGAATTTGTTACTTAGAACTTACAACCTAGATCTTTAGCCATAGAGTTTTTCTTCTGATACTCCCTCACCCCCATTGCCCAGCAGCAATTCAAGGGCAGTAGGTTTATAGGATGTAAAATTGGAAGGAACCTTAGAAATCTTCTAGTCCAATCCCTTCATTTAACAAAGAAAGAAAATGAGACCCACGAGTGACTTTCCCATTGTCACAGAGGAAGTTAAATAACCATGGTTTGGAAGGTACGAACAATGGAATATTGTTTGAAAGTATTTGTTTCAAAGTCAAAGAGTAAATAGATGGTTTTTATTAGGCCAGGGACAAATGATTTTTATTTTTTTTTCTATGAATAAAAACAAGTTGTTAATAACTGATGTTCAAAGGCATGTGTATAATAATTTACAATCACCTTTTCCTTCTTTGTTTTCTTTTTCTTCTGGACTATATATTTTTTTCTTTAAATAAACAGTGACTCTTACTATCTCTCCCCACCATTGAGCAAATAAAAAAAAATAAAAGGAAAGGGAAAATAAAGATGTCATTATGTACATGCATAGTTTCAGTATGATCAATCGGTCATATCTGAAAATGTATGTTTATTTATGCATCTTAAGTAATCTATTTCTTTGACAGAAGGTGAATGGGGCATTTTATCTGTACTTTTTTGGACTTGTGGTTTATCATCATATTCAGAGTTCTAAAGTCTTTCAAAGTTGTTTTTCTCTATAATGTTATCATTGTATAAATTTTTCTCCTAGTTGTGCCCACTTTGCTGATTTCCCCTGAAAATGTCCATTTTCACATGCGTTATTTTTATGGGACAATAATATTCCATTACATTCATATATGACAATTTGTTTAGGCATGCCTTAGTAGGCAGACATTCCCTTAGTTTCCAATTTTTAACTGCCACAAAAAGAGCTGTTATAAAATATATTTGTACATTTGAGTCCTTTTCCTTTTTCTTTGACCTCTTTAGAGTATAGCCCCCATATTGGGAGGCTGGATGGCACGGTGGATAGAGAACCAGGCCTAGAGTCAGGAAGACCTTAGTTCAAATCCAGCCTTAGGCATTTACTAGCTGTGTGACCTGGGTAAGTCACTTAATCCCTGTTTGCCTCAGTTTCCTCATTTGTAAAATGAGCTGGAGAAGGAAATAGCAAACCACTGCAGTATCTCTGCCAAGAAAGTGCAAATGGGGCCACCGAGAGTCAGACATGGCTGAACAACACCAAGCACAAAAGTGGGAAGCTGGGTCAAAGGTTATGCACAGTTTAATTCCTTACAGTTCCAATCTGTTTTCCAGGATTTATTGATATTTCATTAAGAAATATTTATTACTTACTGCACCCATGGCAGGGTCAGTTGATTATATGATGACATTAAAATTAGCTCCAGTCCAAATTTTTATAAAAGTCAGAGAACAATGAGAATTCCTAGAGCCGCCATGGTACTAGCCACAGTGTAAAAGCTACTAATACCTGATCCATAGATCTTGACAAACCCAGCTGGGCTTCTTTTCCATTCTCAATCCGGTTTTCTTGATAGTGACCTAATAAAGAAGGTGATGTATGAATGGATAACAAAGTTAATCTTGTATAAAGAGAGCTCAGGAAAAAAAAAAAACCAATCAGTGAATTTGAGAACTGAAATGACATACTCGGCTTTGCCCACTGCTGCTAAGACAACTAAAGTGGTATTTAATAGCATCAGGCTGCTGGGAAATATCCCCATTTGTTTCTTGATGTTAGCATCTCTAACAAAAATAAACAGTAATAACAGAGGTAGATGTTATTATTGTTTCAACAGCACACAGGTACTCAGGAGGATGCCAGGATCAAACTGCTTGGAAAGTGCTTTTAAAATTCCCCAAAGTTCTTTCAATCTGGCATGTAGTCTTTTTCTTGACTTCATTTTTCAACTCTTTCCTCCTCTGAAAATAACCTCTTTTAAGTACAAAACATTTTTGTTTTTCATTTTAAACTCTCAAGTTCCTAGAAACATAACATGGATTTCACATGAGCCAATGGGCTCAAGAGGATTTTAATTAGTATTTGTGAAGGACATTGAATAATAAGGATTCACGTATCGCAAAGGTTCTACTATGATAAATGATCACATCTGGCCAATGGCATATCTGATCAATTTGCCTCCTATAGAGGGTATCCTATCATAACCAAACTGAAGTGTTGCTTGGTCAGTTTTACTGTTCCAAAATTCAGACAATTAGCATTTTATGAAAACACTTCCCAAATTTTAAGCCTTTCTAAAAAAAAGTTTTCTCGTCTCTATCCAATGTTGAATTGCTATAAAAGACATACATTGAAACCTATTTTCGGGAGTGGAGCCAAGATGGTGGAGAGATGCCAGGAAGTTGCCTGAGCTCTCCTTAGTTTCCCTCAGAAACAATATTAAATCAAGCCTCTAAAAGAATTCTGGAGCAAAAGAATCCACAAAAAGACAAAGCAAAACTATCTTCAAACCCAGCATAACCTAGAAAGACTGCAGGAAAGGTCTGTCACACTTGGGTAAAGGGGGAGTGCAGCCCAGCACAGGTGGTGTCCAGGCAAGTCAGTAGGAGACTCTTAGCCACAGTACAGATCAGCAACCAAGGCCCTGGGGTTCAGGCTCAGTAGGCCAGTGGCAAAGTAGGCCAGCTGTGAGGCCTCCAGCCCTAGTGCAGCAGGCAAACTGCTAGCCCTGGAACCCAGGGCACAACAGGCATGACTAGGCTGGACCACCTTAGTGCAGTGGGCAAGCCACCAGCCCCAGAGGCCCTGGAGCTAAAAGCCAGTGACCAGATCCCTGGCCCCCACTGCAAGAAGCTTGGAACAGTGCCCCCTGTACCCTAGGAGCAGCGCTCAACTTTAAGAAATGAGCAACCAAACAATAAGATCCCTGACCATAGAAAGCCACTATGGTGACAGGGACAACCAAAACACAAATTCAGAAGAGGACAACAACGTCAAAATGCCTACATGCAAAGCCTCAAAGGGGAATATCAAAAAGTCCTCTTGGAAGAGCTCCAAAAGAATTTAAAAAACCAAGTAAGAGAGGCAGAAGAAAAACTGGGAAAAGAAATGAGAGTTATGCAAGAGAATTATGAAAAAAAGAGTTAACAGCGTAGAAAAGGAAGCAAAAAATTGACTGAAGGAAAAAACTCCTTACAAAATAGAATTGGTCAAATGGATGAAAAAAATCCACTGAAGAAAATAACTCCTTTAAAAGTAGAATTGACCAAATGGAAAAGGAGGCACAAAAGCTACCTGAAGAAAATAATTCCTTAAAAATTAGGATAGGGCAGGTGGAAACTAATGACTCTATGAGATATCAAGAATCAGTCAAACAAAATCAAAAGAATGAAAAAATAGAAGAAAATGTAAAATACCTCATTGCAAAACAACTAACCTGGAAAATAGATCCAGGAAGGATAATTTAAGAATTATCAGGCTATCTGAAAGCCATGATAAAAAAAAAAGAGTCTGGACAGCATCTATCAAGGAATTATCAAGGAAAAATGCCCTGATATCCTAGATAGAACCAGAGCATAAAATGGTCATTGAAAAAATTCACTGATCACCTCAGGAAAGAGATCCCCAAATGAAAACTCCAAGGGATATTGTGGCCAAATTCCAGAACTATCAGGCAAAGGAGGAAATACTGTAAGCAGCCAGAAAGAAACAATTCAAATATCGTGGAGCCACAGTTAGGATTACACAGGACTTAGCAGCTTCTACATTAAGGAATCAGAGGGTTTGGAATATGATATTCTGGAAGGCAAAGGAGCCTGGATTGTAACCAAGAATCAACTACCCAGCAAAATTGAGGATAATCTTTCAAGGGAAAAGATGGATATTCAATAAAATACAGGACTTTCCAAATTTCCTGATGAGAAGATCAGAGCTGAACAGAAAATTTGATCTTCAAATATGAGGCTCAAGAGGAGCATAAAAAGGGTAACCAGGAAAGAAGAAAAACATGGTATTCAATAAGGTAAAACTGTTTACATCCCTGTATAGGAAGATGATACTTGTAACTCTTAAGAACTGTATTTCGATTAGGGAAGTTAGAAGGAATATACTTAGAGGGTGTAGGTATAAATTGACTTTCATGTGATGATAAAAATTAATTAAGGGGTGAGAAAAGAATTGTACTGGAAGAAGAGGAAAGGGGGAGGCAGAATAAGATTAAGTTATATCACATGAAGAGGCATGAAAGACCTATTACAGTAGAAGGAAAGAGGGAAGGGGGTAAGCATTGTTTGAATCTTACTCTCATTGGATTTGGCTCTGACAGAATAATATACACACTCAGTTGGGTAAAAAATATCTATCTTACCCTATAGGGAAGTAGGAGGGGAAGAGGAAAAGAAAAGGGGAGGGACTGATAGAAGAGAGGACAGATTGAAGGATGCAGTGGTAAAAAGCAAAACACTGATGAGAAAAGACAGGAGAAAGTAAAAGGAGAGAGAAAAGTATAAATGGGAAAAATAGGATGGAAGGAAATACACAGTAATCATGAATGTGAATGGGATGACTCCTCCCATAAAACAGAAACGTACAGCAAAGTGGATCAAAAACCAGACTCCTACAACACATTGTTTACAAGAAACACATTTGAAGCAGAGAGACAAACACAGAGTAAAGGTAAAAGGATGAAGCAGAATATATTATGCTTCAGCTGAAGTAAAAAAAAAAAAAGCAGGAGTAGCAATACTGATCTCAGACAAAGCAAAAGGAAAAATAGATCTAATTAAAAGAGATAAGGAGGGAAACTACATCCTTCTAAAATGTACCATAGACAATGAAGTAATATCAATACTAAACATATATGCACCAAGTGGTATAGCATCAGTTGCAGGAAGAGATAGAGAGCAAAACTGCACTAGTAGGGGACCTCAACCTCCCCCTCTCAGAGCTAGATAAATCTAACAACAAAATAAACAAGAAAGAAGGAGGTGAATAGAATTTTAGAAAAGTTAGATTTGATAAACCTCTGGAGAAAATTGAATGGGGATAGGAAGGAATATACCTTTTCCTCGGTGGTACATGGCACCTACACAAAAACTGACCATGTATTAGGGTATAAAAACCTTACAATCAAATGCAGAAAGGCAGATATTAAGTGTATCCTTTTCAGATCATGATGCGATAAAAATTATATGTAATAAAGGACAATGGAAAGATAGACTAAAAACTAATTGGAAACTAAATAATCCTAAAGAATGAGTGAGTCAAACAACAAATCATAGAAATAATCAATAATTTCATCAAAGAGAATGACAATAATGAGACAACATACCAAAATTTATGGGATGTGGTCAAAGCAGTACTTAGGGGAAATTTTATATTTCTAAATGCTTACATGAATAAAATAGAGAAAGAGCAGATCAATGAAATTGGCATACAATCTAAAAAAACTAGAAAAAACAATTAAAAATCCTCAATTAAACACCAAATTAGAAATTCTGAAATTCAAAGAAGAGATTAATGAAATTGAAAGTAAGAAACCTATCAAACAAATAAATAAAAATTAGAGCTGATTTTATGAAAAAAAACTATTAAAATAGATAAACCTTTAGTTAATTTGACTTTTAAAAAAGAAAGAAGAAAACCAAATTTTTATTATCAAAAATGAAAAGGGTGAATTCACCAACAAGGAAGAGGTGATTAAAGCAATAGTTAAGAGCTATTTTTCCCAACTGAATGCCAATAAATCTGACAATCTAAGTGAAATGAATGTATATTTACAAAAATATAAATTGCCTAGATTAACAGAAGAGGAAATAAAATACTTAACTAAACCCCATTTTAGAAAAAGAAATTGAACAAGCCACCAATGAACTCCCTAAAAAAAAATATCCAGGGCCAGATGGATTTACAAGTGAATGCTACCAAACAGTTAAAGAACAATTAATTCCAATAATATATAAAGGATTTGGGAGAATAGGTGAAGAATAAGTCCTACCAAATTCCTTTAATGACACAAATATGGCGCTGATACCTAAACTAGGAAGAGCCAAAACAAGGAAAAGAAAAGAAAAACTAAACTAACAGAAATCATATGATTATCTCAATAGATAATTTTGTTATTGATATGGTCAGTGATGCTAATAGTTTTCCTAATACTAAACCAGCCTTGCATTCCTGATATAAATCCTATCTGGTAGTAGTGTATTATCCTGGTGATAAATGGCTGTAATCTCTTTGCTAATATTTTATTTAATTTTTTGCATTGATATTCATTAGGGAAATTGGTCTATAATTTATAGTTAATTTTAGAGTTGGTATCCAAGAGACAGATGGAGGGTCATGTGAGAAGAACAGCAAGAGCATTAGTGTCACTGGATCACAGAACACATGGGGGAGGGTGGTATAAAGTAGAAGAAGACTGGAAAGGCAGGAAGGGGGGCTCAAGTTATGAAGATGAGCTTTAATAGAGGATTTTCTAGGTGATCTTGAAGATGTTAGGGAGCCAGTGGAGGAGACGACATGGTCAGACCTGCACTTAATGAAGATCACAGTGAGAACTGAGTGAAGGATGGACTTGAAGCAGGTAAGTGTCAGAGGTAGGGTCCAAACCCAGAACCTCCTGATTCCAAGTCCAAAACACTTTCCACTACATTACACATATAATATGCTTAATCTAAAAGCAAACAAATATAAAAACTGAAAACACCTGTTTCATGAGACAGACTCAGAGGCCTGTTTATGTGATGAAATTAAATCAGGATGAACAATATTTCTACCATCAACACGACTGACTGAACATTGATTGACCAACTAGTGTACCTCAATAACCAAAACGATCCCATCAACTGGTTACTTGTTTTGGGCATGTAGACAGAGCCATGACGGAGAGATTGGCTTTCATTTTGATATGTTAACAAGAATGACTGAAATTAAATACATTGAATATAATGTAAAATCAGAAAAAAAGCAAATTTAAGTCAGAGTGAAGAACTTGGGACAGTCATTTCCTCTTCCTGTGCTCAGTTTCCTCAACAACAGGGAATAAGATGACTATGAGTTCTGAACGTCTATGATTCTATGAGTCAGATGTAAAAATACAAGATGTTTCCCTTCAGGTGTTTTCATTTTAAAGAAGAATAACCCCCATCCTCCAACCTCTTTGTCTCTTAGGGCTAGAAACTGCTATTTGAAAGGGACAAGATGTCTCTCAATTCAGCTATTGCAATGGATTCTTTTCACAAGTAGCTGGTCTCTCTGTTATGATTTTGTAGTGGCATTAGGAAGGGAACAAGTTTATAGTTCTACATTGTTTGATCAACTTCCTAGGACTTATGAAGTGCAATTGATAAATGTCAGGTCTGCCTCTCTCATCTAGCGAAGTGTTTCTGTGAATCATTTCCTTTTGAATTCAGAAAAATAGTTAATTTTAAAGTTGGTATCAAAGAAGACAGCCACGGCGACTTTGAATCAATTGACAACTTCACCCAGTGTAAGTAGTTATGAGAGAATAAAAGAGTGGGAACAAAAGTAAGTTTTTAGAGAAATAGGGAGAAGGCTTTGAAAAATAATAATTCAGAGTACACGAGCAGGATTTTTCTGCTGCTTAAAAGGATGTGTCTGAAGAGGAAGAAATACAAGTATTACACAGGCTAAATTTACCAAAAGTCAGAGCTGGGATATTGGGGGGGGGGCAGGAACTTTTCTGCCAACATATACCAGTGGGCCAAAAGTCTCATGGTGGTTTTAAGCTTTAAACTTAAAACCACACTATGCCTTTTGAGACACCCTCTGTAGGGGATAAAAAGTGGACCTGAGATTTCAATGGTAGAGGGAACTCCTAGGTGAGCAAATTCCTACTAATGCAGGTCAGCACCTTTTTTGCAACTCATTGTCTTAGAAAGCAGGCCAGAGCACAGAAAGGTTAAGTGACTTTTCTAGGATCATGCAACCAGTATCTGTAAGAAGCAGAGCTTGAATTCAGGTCCTCCTGGCTCCCAGGTCAGCTCTTGAGCTACTATTTTACATGGAAAACAGGCTAACAGCTAAGTGAGTCTCAGTGATCATGAATCATGCTCTAAAAGACCTGTTGGCTCAAACTCTAAAGAAGGGTTCGATTTCGATTGAGAGCAAGATGTCAGCAAGAAGAACAATCTTTTCACCTTTTTCAATTCTGTCTAATGACATCTATAAGAAGTCCAAAATTGAATATGATGACAGTGTACACCAGAAAAACGTGCTTATGAGGTGACCCTGACTTCTGGCCATGCCAGTAGAGTGAAAATCTGGCATATGCTCCCAAGGAGGGCCTTGTTAACGGATGGCATGCCTGTTGTCAGAGGGACAAACACAGAGTGTCCAAAGACACTCAGTACCAGGCTGAGTTCTTCGACCAGATCAATCCTTGATGACCATCTAATCCAGGAAGCTATTGCTCATGGGCCAAATCTGGCTTTGTTTTAAAATGTGAAAACTCTTCTTAGCTCATATATACATGTGTATATACACACACATATATGTATATATATATATATATGTATATATACACATACTACATACATTTGAGGAGGAGAGCACAAACCCTAACAACTAGCAGTGAGCAGAAAAGGATTCACGTAGGAGGTAGCATCTGAGCTTTAGCGATGGGGGATAGAAAGGAATTGAAAAAATTATGAAACATGTTCAATATATCAAGCATCGTGCTAACTGCTGGCAAAATAGATAGAAAAACTAGCCAGTTCCTGCTTCCCAGTGGAGATGACACCTAGAAAAGGTCTGTTATAGAGCACATGGTGGTCCTTAAGGTCTGGAGGGCAAGGCCAGTTTGTCCAGAAGAAAGAGAACATGAGGTGAGCAATGTAAAATGAGCCTGGAAAGTAAGCTGGATTCAGATAGTGAAAGGCTTTCAATGCCAATCAATGAAGGCTATGTATCCATAAGCTATATCTGGGATATATCTTATCCTAGAGCAAAGTCACAGAAGGCTGTGAGGCAGAAGAGTGGCATAATCAGGCTGGTGTTTGGCATTGGGATATATCTGGAGAGGGGAGAGATGGGAACACAGAAGTCTAGTTGGGAACAGCTTAGGCAAGAGGTAGTGATGCCATGGACCAAGGTAATATCCATGTGGGTAGAAAGGAGAAGGAGGTAAGATAAAATCAATCAGAATTGTTAGCTTTTTAGATGGGAGGAGAGGGAAGAGAGAAGAGACAACCTGGATAATTGGAACTGGAAATGCTGGAGACAGTGGTGGATGAGGGGTAAGGAAGACCTGAATTCAAATCCAGCATCAGGCATGACCTGGCTAAGTGACCTCTGTCTGCCTCAGTTTCCTCATCTAAAATGAGGATAATCATAGCACCTATTTCCCAGGGTTGTTGTGAGGATCAAATGAGATAATATTTGTAAGGCATTTTGTACAACTTAAGAGTGCTATGTAAATGCTAGCCAAAAACAGATAAATTGATAAATTAATAAATGAATGAATGAATGATTCAACAGGAAACCCTTTTATCCCAAAGGCAATACACATGGCTATCCATCAGTCACTCTAGCTCTCCTTCTCATATGGCCCACCTTCCCCTGTTGGTGTAGGGATGGCATTTTCCACCCTGGATTACAATAGTTCCCTTTTTCCTTGGAAAACCAAAGACTCTCCTTCTATAAAATGTTCACTAAAGAATAGAATCCTATCTGTGGAAAATGATGAAACAGATCACTCATCAAACCCAGAGAGGAACGTCCGTATTTTTCCTCCACCAATGACATTAAGTTCTGCATGATAACAACTAGTTGAAGTTGAAGGGGTCATCCCTGGCCTCTTGAATACAACTTGGGTCGTGAGATTTGCAAATATAATTTCACAATGGCCTTCTGGCAAGGGATACTGACCATGGAGAGAGAAACCCTTCCTCTCCTTACTTAGTTATATCTTCAATCATCACATGGACTTCCTCAGCAGTTGCCAAAGTGTGCCAGACACTATTACTGTTAGCTTTGGGATGGTGCCGGCAATTACAGAGGGTGTGCTGCCTAGTACAACTTGCGGGAAATGCTTCTGTTCAGCCTTGGTTATTTTCAAGATATGACCACTGTGGCCCAATGGCTCCTGTCACTCTGTTATTTGCAGGAGCGGCAGTACTAGCAAGAGGCCATTCTTAATGAATCTTTTGACAAATTTCAAACTTTGGTATTTCTGGAAAGTTATAAATTTACATTCCACTTCTCCTTCATTAATGTTCAGGGACATTTCTGTTCAACTAGTAAGACCATAATGCCTCAAAAAAGTTTCTGAAAAATGTTCTTTCATAATGATGACATAACTCACTGGGGCCTTTTGACCTTGGCTTTTAAGTTATTTACATGGTCTCGTTCAAGACAATATGTGGTTACACACTTAAGGAAGGATGCAAAAAGCTAAGTAACTGGGTACCTTAATGGTACAAAGCAAAGTCTTCCCAGCAAATGTTCATTTCTATGTGCCTAGATTTCCAGTAAGGTGTTTTCTTTCTTCCTATTACATTCAACCAAACTGAACTTCATTTACAAAAGCAGACCATAAAAATAAGAGGGAGATTTTCATCTACAACATATGCCACTTTATGCGTCTGAAATGTGTTACACTATACATTTCTGTTTGGGGAAATGCACACTATTTGTTTTAATATAACCATTTTGATTTATGAGAAAATGGAAGTGATGGCTTCTACATCCACATTTCAACTCTGACAACAGCCTATGCCCCAAACACTGAGAAATGTTGCCAATCTATGGCCTTGTTTGCAGAAAGCCTGTGAAAATTCCCAAGAATTTGGGAGACACAAATTATTCTGAATCAATAAAGCATTACTGTAACTATTACTGCATCAAAAGGACTTGGGAGAAAAGACAGGTTAAACCTTTCCAACAGCTTGCCAAATGGCAGGAACATATGCCCTTCTTTCTCAGATATTTTATCATTTAGCATTCCCACCCCGCTCCATGCTCTCAAGCATGCATATTTCATTTATTGACATCTTAAAAAACCTTCTGATTATGTCACTAACGAGATCCACATTTCCTGTTGCCCCCACGGGAAAACCTAACCCATTTGTACTGAGATGGCTCCCAAAGTCAACGTTCCATTTTATATCTTTCCTCATTCACACAGAAATTGGTCAGTGTAAAGAGCACTGGTTCGGAGATGGGGGCCCTGAGCCTGGGAGGTTCATTCATGGTGCGGGTAAAGTCCTGAGTGGGTAGATGTGTGTATGTAGAGAGGGGATATGGAGGCCTAGTGATCTGCTCTAAGTAGGTCGATCCTCACTGAAACTTCTAAGACTCTTTCCCCTCTCGTCTGTCCCTCACACAGCTGCCAAAATCATCTCCTTCAAGCATGTCTGATCGTGTCACTCCCTTGCTCAAGGGTGGCTCTCTATTGCCTCTGGGACGGCATTGGCATTTCAAACCGTCTGACCCCAGACTACCTTTCCAGCCTTAGTTTCCACTGCTGCTCTTCTTGTATTCTCCCTTCTTGCTATTTCTCAAACCGGCTTCTCACCTCCCGCCTCTGTGCTTTGGACAGACTGGTTACCATACTTGGAATGCACACCCTCCTCACCTCTGCCTCTTAGAATGCCTGCCTCCCTTCCAGGCTCAGCTCCCATACCCCTTTCTATGGGAAGCTTTTGTTGATTCCTCAAGTTGTCAATGTCCTCCCCCTCCTCTGATTATTCATATACACACTTATCTGTTTGCAACTGATACTGTCATACCCCCAATTCCAGTAGAATGCAACCTCTGTGAGGAAAGGAACTCTCTGGGTTTTGTTGATGTCTCCTTGTCCTTGCCCTCACTAAATGCCTGATGGAGTGGGCTGGATCACCAGTTTGGTTAGAGATGCTACTGTAGAGATGCTCTCTGCGGAGTGGGGAAGGGGAATCTTTTCCTAATTAGCCCTGGCAGCATCACAGTAGCCATAACCTACTTTCCATATTCAAGGTTTCCTAGTATATGCTCCATTTGCTGCTGCCTATGGCTTTTACAATTCTCCCCGTGAGAAGGGGTGGAAAAGAGTGAAACTTAAAAAAAAGAAAATCATTTTGAATCCATTGCAAGAAGAACGTGTTTATTTCAAACTGTATTACTCTGACAAATGTGATACTACCCAGTGTTTCCTCTATTTGTACATTGTGATTAGACTGATTTCTATTAATGACTTTGTGATGAATTTTGTTTAAATGGTATTACTCTTCTGAATATTCCATGCAATTGTTTCTTAAATAGAATTTCTTCTTCGAAATGAATCAGTTAAAAGAGAGGTATTTACAAATTATCTTGATGTGCTTTTATCTAGCTCCCTAACTCCCCACGAAGCTCTTTCTATTTTATTAAACTCTTCATTATCATTAAGACTGCTATCAAGGGAGTTGGTAGTGAGAAGGACAGAAGAAAAGTAGGAAAGAATTCTTTCTCAAAATAGAAGTTTTTGTTTCAGTCATTTACACCTAAAGGGAGAGCACATCTAGGATACGGCCCATACTTCATCACTGAATTAGGAAGGTGGCAAACTATTACTGGGCAGAGCCTGCCATCTTGGTAGCAGATACTGAATAGTCTTTCTACTGGCATTCAAGTGATCTTGGCAGCAGCCCTCAAATTTAAACACTCCAACTCTGTGGAGGTATAGAACTGCTATAACTTCTATTCTAACTCCAAATCTATAGGGGGAACACCTCTCCCCTAACATACACAATGCATAAACACTTCCTTTTGAGGCAAGAGGGTAAGATGCCAACTGATTGTGTTAACTATTAGAATCAGAGCACCTGAACGGCTATAATATTCCATCAATAGGGAAGGAGACAGACTTGATGACTCTCGTGGCCACCATCCCATTAGGTATGTGACCTAGCCAAGGTTTACCTTCTATTGGCTTCAGCCCTGTAAAAGAGAAGATGATAAACCCTGCTAAGAAGCGGCTCTAATAAAGGGATCTGGGTCTTCTCCCCATCTCTACATTTACTTTTCAAATCAATTGTTCCTAGTTATTGTTATCAAAACATTACCGGGCCAAATGTACAGATTTCACCAGGACAGTTTAGGTCAGAACATCAGTTACTGACTGTGGTCCTTTTTGTCAGTAACATCACCAGGGCTCTGCCATGATTGCCCTGCCCTAGTTCCAACTTTGGTCAATCTGAAGAATGACCTGTGGATAGCCTCAGAGTGACTTCAGGGCAGTAAGCCAGTAGAACATGAGGAATGGCCAGCCTCCAAATATTTCTGCCCGCCTTGTCCTGTTCTCCCTATGACTCCAGATCTCCTGGTTTGTTATGGTCTGGCCAGCCCTTTAGCCACCAACCTTGCTCTGGTCCTCTAACTAGTTCAGGGCTCTCAATTTCTAATGATTACCTAGCCTTTGGTCGACCTCTGTCTCACTCTACCTCCTCTGCCTCTTCAATCTTAGCAGGCTAGTGGTTACTGAATGCTTTCTTAGACAGAAGGTGACCCACCTTGATCTTCTTTTGGGAGTCACTGTCCACTTGATTCCTGTTTATCTGACCCAACGATGCTCTGACCTTCCTACTTTGTCTCCTGGACATGCTGTTATCCATATTCCAGTGTCACTCTCCCCAAACCTTACTGTAGCTGGTCACAGGTCCTGGGCAACTAAGAAAGATAAACCTGATACTACTCATTGAGCTTGGAATGAACATAATTATTTTCTTTCAGAACTGATCCATGCTATTAACCTTGCAGTCCACAATCCTGCTGGGACCTCCCCATATCACATCTAGTAAAGACTGGGGTCATAGGTTAAAATAGAGTAGTGGTGTCAAACTCAAAGAGCAACAGGGGCCACTAAACCATACAGAAGGATCCCCAGAGGACATAGATTAACATAGAAAAATATACTTTAACATTACCTATGTTTTGCTGTATTTTTTTATCTTGTTAAATATTTCTTAATTGCATTTTAATTTCATTCTGGCCAAACTTGGTTACTGCATACTGCCTCCTATGTGTTTGACATTTCTGATGCAGAGACTGCGTTTTTGTTTTTGTTTTTGTTTTTGTTTTTTTTTTGCAGATGCACCTAGGCTCTATTGTCCTACATAACTCTTCTTACTTATGGAAAGTAGGAGTGCTGTATGTTCACAACTCAACCCTGCTATCCAGAAGCCACATAAAATCTCTTATTATACCTTCCTTCTCTATAATACATTCAAACATCATCCCTTCCAACTTTTATGATATCACCCTATTGCCATGCCCCGAAAAGCCCCTTCCCCCTAGGCCTTTCTTGTAATTTGGACCCAAGTGTCTTTTGCCTCACACACAGAGTTAAGTGTGAAGATTTCCCTCTGAATTCCAACTTCCCTTTATGTCTTAGCAATAGCTCTAATTCTTGGTTTGTGTTTTTTCCCTTTTCTCTCCTCTCATCTCCAAAGGCCCCCGGTACTAGATAACCAATAATAGAATCTTAGAATTTGACCACACCCTCCCCAATAAGCAAGCAAGGATTGGGGAGGAGTGGCAGAAGAGTCCCAGCAGCTACCATTCTTCCTGAGCTAGTTCTGCCCAGGCCCTACTTCTTTCACTTCAGTCTTTAGCCAATGCAACAGCTTGGCTACTATAATATACACTAAGGAAAGGAGAGCAGAAAATTAAAGGAATTATTGAGTTGATTAAAGAAAAGCCCCCAAATAGACATTTTTCCTTTAACTTTTAAGATTTTTAATTTTCAGTTTTCACTAAAAGTATTTTTCAGGTGAGCAGTTTTTATTTGCTTACATCATTTGTATAAAACCTCATAAAGTCAAAGACTATTTTTTGTAACTTGGACTTTCTCTATTATCACTCCCCACCTACCGCCATCCAGCCTGCCTGCAGAATCCTGGCTGTCCTTCACTTCGATCCATGGTGGTGACTGTGGTGATTACTGTACATATCTTTATCTATCTATCTATCTATCTATCTATCTATCTATCTATCTATCTGCCTATCTATCTAATCATCTAGCTATCTATCCACATTTATGGTGATTGCACACTTGTCTTTCTTATCAATCCTTTTTGATAGAGTGCTCCTTGAAGACTTCGAATAAGTCAGCCCCTGAAAGGCCCTGGGATAGTGCTCCATACCTCCTGGGAGCTCACTAAGTGTTGGTTGAACTGCTGATTGACTTCCTTCTCAGGGGAAGCTTTCTATGATTTCTGTCAGGGCTTCTGCCAAATACATAAGAAGCTAATGACAGGGGAGGTGAGCTACTTAATGAGCTAAATACAGAGCCAGGAACACTATCTTAGTGTTGAAAAACATCTACAGTCTCAACAGGCTTACTCTCAAGAGGACGATTGTTTCTGATCATTGCGATCCAAAATGTTCACGTAATAATGATGAACGTAGGTATCTGTGTTAAGGACCAATATTCTGCCAAATGAAGCAGGCACTGGTGTGTGCTGTGCCCCCTGCCTCCCTGCTCCCAAGCTGGGGCTAGTAATTCTGGCACCAGAGGCAAGCAGCACAAAAGCAGCTCAAAACTGTTGTTTCAGAAAAATTCACTTGAATTGAGGATGGTACAATAGGGGAGAGCTCTACGGGTGAGACTCGAGGTACCAGAACATGAGGGTCCATTAGAGGAGAGACCTGAAGATGTTATTATGTGTGTGTGTGTGTGTGTGTGTGTGTGTGTGTGTGTGTGTGTGTATGAACAAAGAAACACTAGGATGCTGTACTAAGTGAAAGAGTAGAGTGTGGTTTGGTGAGGGAAGCTTTTAACTCTCCTGGGACTCTCTGTTTTAACTAGCTATAACTGCTAACTAGTTGCTAAGTTCAGTTGTGTCTATCTATCTAAGGAGTATAAGTGATATCAGAGCCCAGGGCAGAGCGCTGGATGCCCTGCTGTACTTCCAACTTTGGTGGATCTGAAGAGTGACATGTGGATAACCTCACAGTGACTTCAGGGCGGGAACCCAGTAGAGCATGAGGAATGGCTGGCCTATGAAGACTTCAAGCCATTGGAAATGTTTCAAATTAGGAAGAAGATGTCGAGCACAGTAGATTTCCCTCTGTTAATTGGATTTGGCATGAAGAGGAACACAGGAAGAAATCCTCTAAGCCACCATCTTCTAAGAAGGAACTTCACTCGAAATGAAGATAGCAAGTGACAATGTATAGTAATTCCTCAGGGAGATTTCCTTACCTTTAGAGAAAAACCATTTCGAGTCAGTGCTGGGGATAATCTGATTCTGGCAGGATTTCCTCTACTTTCATATATAATCTTCCTGATATCAACATTCCAAAAATGGTTGTTCCAACAGTATGAGCATGTGATAGTATTAAAGGGGAACATACCTCAAAAGGAGAGGAAACACATAAGCATCACTATTTATTCATTCAGCAAACCTTGTTTGTTTGCTTATTTTTTAAAAGCATACTGTGTTCTAGGTACTATGTTGGGTTCTGGGGACATAATGACAAAATTAAACAGTTGACACCCCCCAGAAATCTACATTCTATGGGGTAGGAAGACATGAACACAGACAAGTGAATACGAAATGTATACAAAATCATATAAAGTAAAGGATGTGTAACAGGGAATTATTTGGAGACTGTGAATGTGACCCCGAGGAACAAAGCAACACTTTTAAAGTCATCCTCTGCTTAATAACAGCTTATAACTTACACAACATTTTAAGCGCTTTCCTCATAATGACATGTGAGGTAGGCTGTGCTAGAATTATTAGAAGAGTTGTATAGCTGAGGAGACTGAGGCTCTGAAATCTTCTGTGACTTGTACAGGGTCTTAGAGTTAGTAACTGTAATTTACAGTGTGGAAGTCAGGTCTCTTCTGACTCCAAGCTCAGTGATCCAGCCACTCTTATTACTACTACTACAACTATCACTATGACTATTACCACCACACTACCACCACCACCACCATTACTACTACTACTACTACAAATAACTGAATTTACTTAGAGCCTTAAGACTTATCACTGAGAAGGCAATGAAGAAGCTGATGGTAGGCATTGATTATGCCGTACCTCAACAAATAAGTAACTACAAAGAACTGGAATGAAGGATATTCTCAAAGAAACATCTAAGAATGCATGAGTAAAAAAGAAGAGGGTCTGTTCACATAAAGAAAGCAAGAGATAACTCATGTGTCCCATGTGCAACACTAGTACCACGGACATATTAGGATAAAGCCCCCAGCATCTTTAGTGGACCTCAAGTGGGAAACTTATGAGATGGACAACATGAACCAGAGACACACAGGAAACACAAGGATGAATGCGCTGTCATCTGTATCATTGGAGAGAATACCCATATCATTGAGGTCATAAATCCTCATTGGACCATCTAGTATTGGGCTATCTAAGTTAGAAAAGGCTTTAAATATTTATCTCACTGCCATCTCACCACAAGCTCATGGAAAAGGTTAGAAAAGAATTATCATTATTTTTATCCTTTGCAGATAAGGAAACGGAGACTCAGAGAGGTTCAGTGACTTGCCTAGGGTCACACAGTTAGTAAGTGTCAAAGTCAAGATTTGAATACAGGTCTCACTTGACTAAAAGTCACTTTTCCCTACTATATCACATCTCTCTCCAACAAGAATAAAGAGAATAAACATCATGATGATGATGATGATGATGATGATGATGATAGTAATTATAATAATTATAAGAAGCAAAGATCCAAAGGTTAAAAGTGAAATTAGGAGTCAAAGCAGAACAGAGAATAAAAATAAACAATTTAACATTTATCAAAAACTGTACTACAGAGGTAGTAATGAAATCAGGGACAAGACAAAACTCATCAAAAAGGAGGACACAGATAGCTTTTTTCATCTACATGGCCACAAAAAGTCTAACAAAACCATTCAAGTTGGATCAAAAGAGAAACAGGAAGCTTATGGAACCACTAATATAAGGAATGACAGAACAGTTGTGTCAAGGTTGGTGAATGAAATTCTAGCCTCTACGTAAACCTGGAAAGTGACAAAGTGAATAAGATCCAAAATTATTGGTTCAAAGGCTTCACAGTGGCACCTGAATTCCTATTAAAACACTTAACCAGCTTTCTCTGAGACAAAAGCCTGATCTCACCTTAACTAACAATTGACATTACATTATGTATTGTTAAAGGATGAGAACATCAGTGACTCCTACAAATATATAAGCCAATTTCCTGTCTATGTACTCTATACAAAGAATTCACAGCTTTTATCACCAAAACCAGTCCATAAACACTTAAGAGAATATAATCTATTGGGCAAGGAGGAACAAATCTCAGAGCACACAAAGAAAGAGCAGCTTATTATCAATTTGGTAATTATTGAACAAGCTGCTTGAAAGCATCATAAAATTGATATTGCTTCTGTTGAATATCACAAAGCCAGTTCTGTACTCACAGCTTATTCATGTACTACAAACATAGAAAATTGGCCTAAGCGTAGTGGGAATGGTAGATGATCTGAGGTCCAGATGGAGAGTTATTCTATGTTTAAAACATGCCACCAGCACTATGTGAAGAACAATTCATATTAAATGTGGCGTTTTTCAGGGAGCCAGCTCGTTGTGATTCTTTCTAGCCTTAACTCCATCGTTGTCTCTCCTAAACAGAACTAAGTAAACTTCCAAATTTACAAAGTTGAATCAAAATATCTTATTAACCACTTCATGGCTGATGGTTTGCTATGAGCTACATGGCTCCCCCCAAAACATACATTAAACATCTTGTGGAATCTTTCCCCAATGATATCAAAATGTCCTTTGGACTCAAAAAGTGTAAAGTTCTTAATATATGCCAAGGAAAGGCATATGCTAAAGACGCTGAGCTTGATCTCAGAGGTCACACAGAACCAAAGAATGAAGGCAATACCTACAAATACCTTGGTCCCCTCTAGGCAAGACACATAGAACGTACAGATATCAAAGGGAAGGCAATGGCTGAAAAATGGGATTCTGAAATCAAAGTTGGATGGAAAGAACATGTTAAAAAATTAACATCTATGTGATACCAGTCTCAATGTATACTTTCAGATATAAAATGGGCCATAATAGATTTGGGAAGTACGCTAACAAAAACTTATAAAATATTAAGAAAACGTAGAGTTTAGTACCCTAAAGCAACTATAAAAAGATTAACACTTCCACACCATAAAAGCAGAATATAACTTATTGACATTTGTAGAGCAGTTCCATAACTTATAGAAATTCTTTAGGAATAAGCAGAAATTGCTCACTTAGCAATAGTAAAGGTTGCTAATGGGTACAAGCCACTGGATTTTTCAAAGGTAACCAAAAGTAGCTTACCTCTGTATGGTGCCTATGAAATGACCAAGTTTCAAGAACGTAATCCAAAGGCCATCCATTTGCAAGAGCCAATCAAACTCAGCCAACAATACGTCAACCATGAAGCATCAAACAGATGGCTGAGTTATGTGGATTTGTTACTGTGAAACAGAGGGGTTTATTCTGGCAATTCAGGAATAGGTTCCTGACATTAGAAACTAAAGGAGGCTTATCCTTAAGGAACTTAAGGAACTTAATCATTTATGCAGAGAAAGAACAACATATCACTACAGGCTATACAAAAATAGCATCTACTAAATATCTAACAAGATATGATCTGGTGGCTAGAATTATATTACTAGAATTACATTATCGGAATTATACATATATGGTCACATTTCTCAAATATATAAAGCATTGAGCCAAATTTATAAAAATAAGAGCCATTCTTCAATTGATAAGTGGTCAAATGATATAAACAGGCAGTTTTCAGAAGAAGAAATCAAAGCTATCTGTAGTCATATGAAAAAAAAGGCTCTAAATCACTATTGATTAGAGAGAGGCAAATTAAAAGAACTCTGAGCTACCACCTCACAACTATCAGAAATGACAAATGCTGGATGGGTTGAGGGAAAATAGGTATACTAATCAACTGCTGGTAGAGTTGTGTACTGATGGAACCATTTTGGAGAACAATTTGGAACTATGCCTCAAAGGCTATAAAGTCGTGCATACCTTTGACTCAGCAATATTATTACTAGGTCTGTAACACAAAGAGATCAAAGAGAAAGAAAAAGGACCCATATGTACAAAAATATTCATAGCAGCTCTTTTTGTGGTGCAAAGAATTAGAAATTGAGGGGATGCCCATCAATTGGGGAATGATTGAACAATTTGTGGCACATGATTGTGATAGAATACTATTGTGCCATAAGAAATGACAAGCAGGATAGTTTCAGGAAAAAATCCGGCAAGACTGATATGAACTGATGTAAAATGCAGTGAGCAGAACAGGAGGTCATTTTACATACTAACAGCAATGTTGCAATGATGATCAATGGGGAAAGACTTAGCTACTCTGATCAATATAGTGATCCAAGACAATTCCAAAGAACTCATGATGAAAAATGTTATCTACCTCCAGAGAGAGAACTGATAAACTCTGAGTGCACACTGAAGCCTGCTTTTTAAAAAAAATTTTCATTATTTTTCTTGGTGTTTTTTAATGTGCATTTTTGTATCCTGGCTAATATAGAAATATGTTTTGCATGACTTCACATTTATAATTTATATCATATTGCTTACCTTCTCAGTGAGATGGAGGGAGAGAATTTGGAACTCAAAAATCTATAAAAAAAGAATGCTAAAATAAAAAAGAATCATATTTTTATAGTTGTCATTATATAAAGTACTCATAATCTCCAAGATATATGGAACATTTTTTTCCAATTGTAGAAACCTGGCAGATAATCTCAAAATCATGTGGGAATAGGAAGAGGAACATATCATCCCCATCATCCTGTCTGCTACTAGAGCTTTCCTGAGGATTCTTTCAGGAAGCCTATAGAGGGTACATCCTCATATTTTGAGTAAAAAAAAATTATTTTTATCAACTTGTGCAATATTCCAAAGAACACTGGCTAGAAAGGAATAATAGGCAGAAAATTACTTGTCCCAGAATCACTTCTATCTGAATCCCTTGGGAAAAAAAAGATGAGAACAAAATATAATAACAGCAACATCAAAAACCCGTGTCACTAGTGCAGGAAAATGTGGAATAGGTCCTAGACTAAAAGAGAATACCTCGAAACATTTCATTCACAGGAAAAATAACAAATATAATTACTTATAGTGTGTAATTGAGATCCTTGTCAAAAGAAAAAAAAAAGCTAAGAAAAATCCCAATGAGGGTTCCCAGGGAATTAAGACTGGCTTAAGGTTAAATACCATTTGGAAAAAGGATGATAAAGGAAGGAATGAAGCCCCTCAGCAAAGATGTTTCTCCCCTTAAGTGGAAACAGAATCCATATGGAAGTATTGATTAAATTCAGGATCTTACCACTTGGTTACATTTGTTAAAAATGAAAGATCACATAATATTACAGTGGAACAATATGGATTCCAGTTTGATCGAGTCATTTGGAAAGAAATACAAAATTTATTTTCCCTGCATCATGATGTAGTCAGAAAAAAATGACTGTGAAATCTATAGATATCCCATTCATAATCTATGGCAAATGCTGGTTAAAAAAAGACAAGGAACTCTGTGCATCTGGCTCCTATTTACATATGTAGTAAGTCAAATATGTGAATCAAAGAAGACATTGAGAATGTTGTAAAAGCCGTCCTGTTAACACATTTGGTACTGAAGTGGAATGGAAGTTATCGATTACTATTTTTGACAGTTGATTCCATTTACTGAAAGAATTTTTTAAATGGAGAAAGTTGGGAATCAGAGAGGTAGTGCGTGGTAGTGGATGGAACACAGAACTAGGTGGTGGAGGCCTTCAGCCGAGCACTAGTTAGCTGGGTGGGTGTGCACAAATTGGCCGGACCTCAGTTTTCTCGTCCGTAAAATGAAGACAACCATTCCCACACTAGCAAGCTCATTGGGTTGTTGCGAGACAAGTGCTTTCTAAATTTTAAAGTGGTATATACATCTAAGTTTAATCCTCTCATGGAATTAATGGTGAAGGCTAGCCCATCAAACTGACTGAGGCCAGCTGCTCAGCTTAGCCTTCATGTAGCAGAAAGAAGAAAGCACACTAGAGAGAGGAAGGGGAAGGAGGGCCAACATGTATTGGGTGTGTTGAACAAGCTCAGGAAGAGAAAAATGATAGGAAGGCAAGCTCAGAAGGATGTGCAGTCTAAATGAATGCCACCCTTTTTTTTCTGGCTGAAGAAATTGACTGAAATTGTCCACACCTCTGGATTGTTAACAAGTCCTGAGTACCATCTGCTTCTCAGTGATAGAAGCACACAACCCATAATCCCTCACAGACATCATCCAACAGGCTTCAGCTGTAGCAGTTTCCAGGAGACCAAACTTTAAAAGAAAAAAAGAAGACTAAATATAAAAGAGGAATGACAGATAAATAACCATGCTCCAAGGGAAAAAAAAAAAGAAAAACAGCTGAATGGAAATGGTATAGCCATTAGCTCAACTTCTCCCAGGACACAAGTTGACCTATGAGAAAGTCCCTGGGACCGTGGGATGGAGATCCTCTTGTCACTTGAGCATGTGTGCACTTCAAAGCAGCGTAGCATTGGATTTGCACACGCTCCAAGATCTGAGTCCCATTGGTTCACAACAGAAGGTCTCTGTCTGGCATCTGGATTAACTTTTAATCTGCATGGCCAATGTCCATGGAGCTGACATTACAACAGCAGGGCTGGCTATAGCCAGAGGAATGGCTGCTGGGCTCACTCCATGTCTTGTTCCTTTGTGATACTGTGAGGATGGAGAAAAGTTGCAGCGTACAGCATTCCTCCTTGTTGCCTCTGGACAGTCAGTGAGCTGCATAAGAGATAGAAGGTAGTATCTGCAGTAGTTAGTGTATGATGAGAGGGGCCAAAACCAAGGGCAGCCTGAGTCTTCCTTGGTCTATCTATCCATCTCACTCACCCCAACCCACTTCCTGCCACACACACATCAGATCAAGTTATAGGAAGCAGGGCTCCCAGAATGTCGCTCTCTCTTGGTGAAGTCACCTGCCCTTCCATGGCCAGTAACTTGCCCAAGTTCACATAGATGGAATAGGGGCAGAACTGGGATTTTAACCTAGGTCAACTGATTCCAAGCACAATTCCAGCGCCCTCAAGGACCTCTGGGAGCAGCTGCTTCTGCCCTTCTCTATCCCTTCTAGAGATATTTTGGGGAATGCATTTGAATAATGTGACCTGACTATCTCAGAGGCAGAAGACGAGCATGGAGAAAACCAAAGTAGCCTCTTGGAACCGCAAAGCTTTGTGGGACATTCTGATGCCAGTGGGAGCCATACAGGTTGTAGACCTCTAGAGGCTCAGTTCAAGTGGGAAGCAGGCCAGATTTGGAGTCCGATGACCTGGGCTCGCATTCTAGTGGGGCCACATGTGACCTGTGGGACTTAACTTCCAATTTCCACCTCTGTCAAATAAAGACGTTGAACTAGATGAGCTCTGAGGCCCCTTCCAGCGCAGTGTCTGTGAGCTTTTCTGCAACTGTTCCTTTGAAAATAAAGCTGCGTTATGTTTTGAGGCTTGAAAACGTGTGTGTTGGGGCAGCTAAGTGGCACAGTGGATAGAACACCGGTCCTGAAGTCAGGAGGACCTGAGTTCAAATGAGGCTTCAGACCAAACACTTGATACTTACTAGCTGGGTGACCCTGGGCAAGTCACTTAACCCAATTGCCTGAAAATAAAAAATAAAAACAAACAAAAGAAAACGTGTGTGCTGCTAAGGGAAGCTGGCTGCATTGGGAGGCGGGGTAGTGCTAGATACCAATGTCCCCAGTGGCATCTGAACCAGGGACATGTTTATTGTTGTTCAGTTATGTCTGACACTTCGTGACCCCATTTGGGGTTTTTTTGGCAGAGATACTGGAGTGGTTTGCCATTTCCTTCTCCAGCTCATTTGACAGATGAGGAAACTGAGACAAACAGGGTTAAGTGACTTGCCCAGGGCCACACAGCTAGTCAGTGTCTGAGGCCAGATTTGAACTCAACTCTTCCTGACTCTAGGCCTGACGTTCTAACCACTGCACCAAAAGAACTCATAAATGAACCTTGGCCATTGGGCAAAAGAAACTGACCCAAGGTTCACAATGCAACCTGCAAACTTGCATCTCTCTTCTTAACAATCGCTAGTTTCTATTCTCCCTTTTGTTAAGCTACACTCAATAAGTTAGCTCATATGAGACTTCACATGTACCTTCTCTCTACCTAGCCATATTCTGTCAACCATTTAAGACCCACCTCAAGTCCCAGGTCTTCCATGAAGGCTTCCTTCACCACACCACAGTGGACAGAGCAGTGGCCCTAGAGGCAGGAAGCCATGAGTTTAAATGCAGCCTCAGACCACTTATGAGCTGTGTGACCTTGGACAAGTCACTGAACCTGTCTGCCTCTGTTTCCTCATCTATAAAATGAGAATAACAGTAACACCTACCTCCCAGAGTTGTTGTGAGAATGAAGTCAAATAAGATTAGTAAAGCGCTTCACGTGATGCCTGGGGCATAGGAAGCACTTAGTATACTTTGTTCCCTTCCTCTAGCCACACTGATTTCTCCCTACTTGGAAAAAGGCACTCAAAATCCATACCATACAATTTAGCACGTAATTACACATTGTCCATAAATGGACAGGTCCAGCCATTCTGGCGTTCTTGCTGATCTTCATACACAGCAATCCATCTTCTGGCCTAGAATGTGCTCCCCATCACCTCTGCTCTCAGAATACCTAGTTCGCTTTAAGTTTCTCAGGCGCCACCATCCACATGAGACCTCTCCCAATGCTCTCCACTTCGCCCTCTATGTGTTTCACATATACCACTCTACAGACCAGGAAGACTTCTTCCTAAACAGACTGTGAGCTCCCTGAGAGCAAAAACTTTTTTTCTCTTTTGTCTTTGTATCCACTGTGCCTAATACAATGCCTAGCACATAGCAGGTACATAATAATTGCTTGTTGGTTGAATGCTTTACATTATTTGCTACTGGTTTCACCCAAGTCTGCATCTTCTAATGGGGGATGAATTCTTTAGACACAGGGTCAGTGCCCTTTTTTCTATTGATTTCATGGTCACTAGCATTGTGTCAGGCACAGAGCAGGCACACTGATACCTAAATAATTACTGAATGTTGTGAAATCTGAAAGGCTGAGTTCCTCAGAGACGGAGCAATTAAATTCACAACAATCCAATATGATTCAGTCACCACGTATTAAACACTGCCTATGCACAAGGTGGGAGGCAGTGTGGGGCAGTGGTTAGAGAGCCAGCCTCAAAACAGTAAAGACCTTGTGTCCAAGCTATCCCTCTGATACGTGTTGGCCATGTGACTGATCAACTTATTTCATTTCTCACTGCTCTAGGTCAGGGGTATTAAACTCAAAAAGAAATGACAACCACTAATCTGTACAAAAGGATCTTAAGGGCAGCTAGGTGCCACAGTGGCAGCCCTGGAACTTGGAGGACCCGAGTTCTAATCTGACCTCAGACACTTGCTAGCTGTGTGACCTTGGGCAAGTCACTTAATCCCTGTTTGCCTCAGTTTCCTCATCTGTAAAATGAGCTGGAGAAGGAAATGGCGAACCTTCAGTATCTTTGCCCAGAAAACCCTAAATAGGGTTGCAAAGAATCAGTTATGACTAATAGACTAAAGAACAACAAGGATCCTTGGGAGCTGAATACTGACTTGGTTTTAAAATGTTATTTATGTTTTGTCGTATTTTTATTTATTTAGTTAAATATTTCCCAATTACTTTTTAATCTGGTTCAGGCAGCACTTGTGAGTGTTTTGACTATGTGGGCTGGCAACATGCTTGATACCTCTGCTCTAGGCAACTCTCTAATACTATCAACTGCAGAAAAGGTAGCAATCTGCATTAGAAGAAGGTGTTTCCTCCCCAGGAAGTTTCTTATACCAAAGAACCTACAAGCTCAGTCCTTATTTTTATTGACGGAAGATATCATTCCTAACAGTAACCCCAAGGCAAAGACACACATGCATTCCCAAAACTGCAATGAAAACTGATTACCAATGGATACCAGTCCTTAACTCAGGCACTGTGTCTCATGCACAGCTGCCCAAGAAGGGAGAGAGAGGAGCACTGGCGAAACTTTGAAAGACTGAGGGAAAGAAAGGGTAAAAAAGCCAACTGGCTGAGCAGAAGGAATGAAGCCCTCTGTGTTTTTGTTTCCTTTTAGAGCCATATCTCTGTTCCTTCCCTTTTTCCTTCGCTGGCTCATCCTCAGCATCACGGCTCTTAACTGGGTATAGCCCAAGGCTCTGTCCTGAGCCCCCTTCTCTTTCCTCTCTTCAATCTCTGACTCGCTGATCTCATCTATTCCCATGGGTTCAATTATCATCTCCATGCAGATGACTCACAGATCCATATATTCAAGACCAGTCTGTCCCCCGAGCTTCAGGCCTGCATCATCAGCTGCCTATTAAACATTTCATACTGGTCCAGAACTGAACTCATTATCTTTCCCCCAAACCCACTCCTCTTCAGAAATTTTCTGTTTCTACTGAGAATACCACAAAGTTCTAATCACCGAGGTTTTCAATCTCAGAGTCATTCTTGCCTCTTCACTTCTCTCTCCTGCCCCTTACCCTCACCCCCATCTAATCACCTGCTCTGTCTTGGCAATTCTACCTCGAAATAATTTATCAGCTCTGTCCCCATCTTTACTCACTCTAACTCAGGTTCTCATCAGCTTTCACCTGAACTATAGCAAAAGGCTCCTAATTGGTCGGCCTGCATCTAATCTCTCCCCTCTCCACTTAATTGCCAAATTGATATTCTTAAAGCATAGCGGTGACCATTCACTCCTCTCTTCAAGAAGTTTGCAGAGGTACCTTATTGCCTGTGGGTCAAAAGAGAAACTTCTCTTTCCGGCATTTAAAGCCTTTCACAGGCTGCTTCCAGCCTGCCTTTTTAGGCTTACTATACATTTCTCCCCTTAATGCACTCTATAATCCTGCCCCATTTTTATTCTCCTTGTTTTTTCTACAAACGTTCATCTTCTGTCTCCATGGTTTTACGCAGGTTGTCCCCAATGGCTAGTATGCATTCCCTCCTCATCTGCACCTCTTAGAATCCCTCGCTCCCTTTGGAGCCTAGCTTAAGTAATTATTTCTATATGAGGCTGCTAACATCCCTCTCTCCCTCTCCCCCACTACCTGCCTCACTTCCCTCAGGGTTTTCCCAGGAGTGACGAGTAACCCAAACCACAAATTAAATAGGTCCGGGGTTGATGGGGGTTAACATTCTCCCTCAAGAGCAACATTAGCAGTGACCAATTAGAATAATGGTATCAAAGGTCAACTGCAAGTGGGTGCTACAGATCTGTATCCCCAGCCCTTCTGTGAGATCAAAATCTTTGTTTCTCATCACGGCAATTTTGTAAAATCCATGTTCACTCAACCCAGTTACAAAGGGCTGAAGAATATGGTTGGGAGAGTGCTAGGTGACCCCACAGGACACTTTGATGGAGGGGTCATGCTTTCTATTTCCTTGGAAGGGGATTAGGTGTAGAGATGGGGAGCTGATACAGTGCTCTGAAACCCCTACTTCTTTCCTGTCCCAGTTCCAAACAATCCTAACAGGATACTCACTTCATAGTAGTGACAGACCAAATGCAAAAGAACTTTCTACCCAGGTATCATCCTTTTCTCCTTACATCATGAGCACCTCTTTGCCTTTTACATTAACCATACAAGAGCAGCTCCTTCTCTTGCTATGAGACAAAGCCTGCTTTTACAAAATGGAATCGTTTAATGGGAATAATGTGGATGCAGAAATTCTGACGGGCTCCCAGGTATATCGGATAAATATATTTCCTGATATATCTATCGTATCCTCAAAGAAAGGACAATTTATTCCTCTCTATTCTCTGTTTGGCCCTTTAGCTACTGTCACCACTATTTACCCAATACTATGTATTTTAAGTATAACTAAAAGGATGCAATTTTTCTCCCTTCCCATGGGGGATGGAAAGATCCAAAGTTTGTTTCTCAGTCTGCTGTAGCCGCAAGGTCAAGGTAAGGAATGTATTTGGGTGGAAATGTATTAATTATATTAGCAGGATTTATAAATCATCCTAGCTTTACCTTCCTAACCTTGAGCATCGCTTCATTAAGGCAACTCTGAGGAGCTCATAAAGTTTGGTCTATATTCTGCATGGTTATGCTTGGAAAAGTTAAAATAGGCAACACACGTAGCCACTAAAACAAATTCACTAATTGGAGAGAGAATGAGTAAAGACTCTGAGCAAGAGAAAAGGCAGCCTCTCTGAAGCAAGAGTACTGTAGTGTAGGCTGTGGTCTATCAGCACTATATTTTACGAAAAAGGGTCCTCTATCCAGAAACTGCTTCTTTCTTTTTTTTAGCACTTTATTTTTTAAAAAATAATTAATTTATCTATTTTTAGTTTTCAACATACACTGTTACGAGATTCTGAGTTCCAATTTTCCCTTTCCCTCCCTCTCCCCCCCCGCCACAAGACAACATGCAATCTGATATAGGCTATACATGTATAATCATTAAAGATATTTCCACATTAATCATGTTGTGAAAGAATAAAAACAAAAGGGAAAAACCATGAGAAAGGAAAGAAAAAAAAGAGAAAGTAGTATGCTTCAATCTGCATTCAGACTCCACAGTTCTTTCTCTGGATGTGGATAGCATTTTCTGTCATAAGTCTTTTGGAAATGTCTTAAATCATTGTATTACTGAGAAGAGCTAAGTCTATCAAAGTCGGTCATCATACAAGGATGCTGTTACTGTGTACAATGTTCTCCTGGTTCTGCTCACATCACTCAGCATCAGTCCACGTAAGTCTTTCCACATTTTTCTGAAATTCTCCTGCTCATCATTTTTTATAGCACAACAGTATTCCATTATATCCATATACCATTTCTTCAGCTATTCCTCAATTGGTGAGTATCCCCTCAATTTCCAATTCTTTGCCACCACAAAAAGAGCTGCTATAAATATTTTTGTACATGTAGGTCCTTTTTCTTTTTTTATGATCTCTTTGGGATACAGCCCTACTAGTGGTACTGCTGGATCAAAGGGTATGCATGGTTTTATAGCCCTTTGGGAGTTCCAAATTGCTGTCCAGTAGAGACCATTTCCAAATATTAGTAAATGACTAAGATAAACTGAGGAGCTTTAATTCCAAATTTCTTCCATTTTAATTAGCTCAAGGATGCTCAGGCATCATAGGTGTGGGGGCATTTCACAAAACGGGGCCAGGAGTTGCTCTTGTGATCTACTGTAATGGTTCATGAAAGTCATCTTCCTTTCTTTATTATTTGTTAAATTTTTAAGAGGAACACTGAAAAGGAGCTCATATCCAGCCCAACATCCTAGCAATGTAGGCCCCTTACTGTAATTACAGCCTACAAATCAGTAGACAATGAGCAAATGAGAAAAATCAGAACCAAGGCAAAGGAGCTAACAGACAAATAGGTAGTGGGGGCTCCAGCCTTAGAGCAGGAGAGAAGAAAACCAAAGGCTACTGTGTAATGGAGAAACTTCTATGAAATGAAGCAGGAAGTCAAGTCATCCCAAGGTATCTATGGCTTGGAAAGTCTAAGTAAGTAGGCCCTTCACTTTCTTCCTCAGTGTATCAAACTTTATCTTCTTCTCTTGATTGTGTAATTCTATTGTTGTTATTTGTCCTTCATTCTCAAAGAGGATCAATGGCATCAGGGAGGCGATGCAATGACTTGGAAGTAAATTGGATTTAAGTGAGGCAGGGCTATGCAAAGTCACCAGCCTCACTCTCTCCTCCAGAGCCATCTGGGTCCAGTGGCAAGATATAGATCAGGATGACTAGAGATGGTCCCAGATGCAGTGGGAGACCTTGCCTTTTTAAGCTAAGGTCTTTCCCAGCTCTCAGTTTGTCTGAGGCAATACCCATTTAGTGATTAAGGCTAGGTAAGAAATGAGACCAAACATGGCCTCTTGTACCTACTAAAAAAAAATTAATCTGGGAGAGGAAGACCCTCCATAATGCAAGGCTCACCACTAATGCTTGCTGTTTTAAAAATGTAAATGTGCTCCATAGGAAAGTAGGCCTTCTAAAGACACAATGCCTTTGTTTTCTGAAATGACTTTGATTTCAGATACTTTGGTTTTGGGCAGAAGGAAGTATGATTTGGAGTCAGGAGAGCTTTTCAGTGACCCTCACCTAATATCACTTTGGTGGATTTCTCACTCATGTCTACACCAAACTAATTTGGCACACATCTGTGTAGATCCTGGAATTTTCTTCTCCTTACACATTTCTGGAAAATGCCCCCCAGGAACAGAAACAATAAAAGTCATGTAGTTGTATCACAAGATTCAGCAGAAACTTTTGACAAATACAGTGTTCACTTATGTTTAAAAAACAATGAAAAGCATAGGAATAAATAAAACTTCTTCAAACAAAGGCTATCTATCAAAAATCAAGAGCCAACATTACCTGTAATAAAGAAATATTACAGATCTACTCCATCATATTCAGGAATAACAGTGCTTTCCATTGTCACTATTATTATTTAATCTCTTGACCCAAGCTATTTCAATAAGAAAAGATAAAGCCATTGAGGGAATCAGCATACACAAAAAAGAAATAAAATTATCACTTTTTGTAAAGGATATGATGTATTACTTAGAGAAACCAAGATGCAACTAAAAATGAATTGAAATATAGCTTGAGTAAAATAGCAGGATTTAAGATAAACACAAAAATTATCAGCTTTTTGACATACAGAGTATTTCAAAATTCTCAGGGCAGTTTTATGTTTTGAAGTTGTGATGAATTGGTAGAAACATTCTGGAAGTTAATATGGAATTATTATGTACAAAAAGTCACTAAACTGTACAAAGATTTAAGACTACAGAGATTTTAGACAAATGACAACTCATCAGGGATGGAGAGAGAGAGAGAGAGAGAGAGAGAGAGAGAGACAGACAGACAGAGAGAGAGAGAGAGAGAGACAGAGAGAGAGAGAGAGAGAGAGAGACAGAGAGAGAGAGAGAGAGAGAAGGGGATTGGCTCATATCCAAGTCACTTGACAATCAAAAACACTTTTCAGAAAACACCATACCCTCTCTCTGGTATGTATTATCTTCTCTTTCTACCTATGTAATTCACATGACTTATCAATCATACCAATGAAAAGATAGTCTAGGTTGTTCCCTGGTGTGCTAATCTTTCTGCCCCCTTTAGCCTGAACAGATGGCACCAATGATTGATAATTTCATCTCCTTTCAAAACTCTTCTCTCCTTTCTTCTCCTCTCCTCTCCACACATGATACCAGCCCCTAAGTGCCGACCCTCTAGAGGCAGAGTGGCTGTATCAACTCCTCTCTAGGTTTACTTAAAGCATGGCTTCTCCATATCTATGTGTAATTACTTTTACCTTTCCTTGTATCTGACTCTCTTTTTTGAAGGTCAAGTCTAGAAGATGACTAGCTCAGGTGTGTGAGGCCTCTGATTTCTGATGTGTCAATGTGGTCATCCTTACTGCTTTGCCAACTCTGAAGCTGTGGGACTTTGCATCAGGACCAGAATTCCTTGCCAGTGAGGCAGTAAGTACTTATAACCAGGAGATTATCAACCTTACCAAGGAGAATTCACACTTTGTCCTGGAAATCCTCATCTTGTTCAGGAGAGAGGAGAAAATTCTGGAGAAAGCACAAAGGATCCATGTGAACTCTACACAAATACATGCTTGCTATTATATATTTTGTATATGTATGTGTATGTGCACATATATATGTAGGCCTGACTTTTGTGTATGTGTATATATATATATATATATATATAAAATATGTATAAATTCTGTACACATAGACTATATATAGTATATATGTATATACACCCAAACACATATACTACACCTACTACATATATAGCATTTGTCTTTGTCTTCCTACTTTTCCATGTAACCCGAATCAGGAAAATTCTGAAAGTCAAAATCACTACTACTACTAAGATGAAAATCTGAATGAATGGGAACACCTTGCAAGAACAGGCTTGGCTACTATGACCTACCACAAAACCATTCTGACTCCATTTCTTTATTCATTCCATATTTTTCATTAGATGAAACAAGAAAATGACTTCAAACCTCACAATTAATGAATGTGTTTGCCTTAAAGATCTGCTCTTCTATTCATCCTACAACTGAACTAGGTTGGGGGAAGGCATGCGGCAAATTTGAGCATATTTTAAAACAATGTTCTCATTAACTGTATGAGTTGTCTTTATGCAGTTTATTGCCTACTTCTTCATTAAGGTTATATACCCTTTTATTTCAGCTTTGTAAATGACATTTAATACAATTATAAGAGAATTTCACATCTTTCTTGCAAGTGACTTTTTTACCCCCAAAACAAAATTTAATAGTACCTTCTATTAAGTTGCTTTATGGCACATGGAACAGTTTTAAATATCTAACACAGTATGATTAAATTAAAAGTCTGAGGACTAAATCCCTTTTAAACAATTACAAACAAATCTTAAAAAAAAACCTGAAGCTGGAAAATATCTTTTAGCGAATAATTTTATGTGAATATTTCTGTCAAGAGCTCTAACAGTACTGGCATTCTTAATGACACAAAACAACGTGAATTTTGTTCTTTTACTAGTTGGAATAAAGACAGGGAATGGGGCCGGTAGGGAAGAGAAGGCGATAAGCATTTATATAGCACCTACTATGTGCCAGGTACCGTGCTAAGTGCTAGGGATACAAAAAAGGGAAAAAAGTCCATGCTGTCAAGGGATTCATAGTCTAATGGCGGATTTAACATGCAAACAACTCTGTAAACACATAGGAAAAAATCTGAGCTAGTAGAGGAAAGGTTCTAGAATTGAGGAGGATGTGGAAAGTCTTCATGTAGAAGGTAGGATTTTAACTGGAAATTGAAGGAAGACAGGGAAGCCAAGAGGCAGAGATTAGAAGGGAATGAATTCCAGGCACGAGAGATGGCCGATAAAAATGCCTGGACTTGGAAGACGGAGAGTCTTTTTGGGGGAACAACAAGAATAGCAGTGTTACTGGACGACCACAGTATGTGGGGCATATGTAAGGTGTAAGAAGAATGGAAAGGTACACAGTGGGGGCAGATTATGAAGCCCTTTGAACGCCAAACAAAGGATTTTAAATTTTTTCCTGGAGGTGATAGTGAGCCACTGGAGATTATCGAGGAGGAGGATTAAATGGTCAGACTCGTGCTTTAGGGAAGATCACTTTGATAGCTAAGTGGAGGACGGAGAGGAGAAAGACTTTTGGCGGGGAGGCCAACAAGCAGGCTATTGCAATAGTCTAGGGAGGAGGTGATGAGGGCCACAGCCAGGGTGGTGGCAGTGTCAGAAGAGAGATGTTATTAAGGTAAAATTGAAAGGTCTTGACAACAGATTACCTGGGGGGAGGGGGAAGGAAATTAAAGAGAAGAGGATGACACTTAAGTTGTGAGCCAGGATGGCTGGGAGGATGGATAGTGGTTCCCTTAACAGTAATAGGGATGTTTGAGGGCAAAGATGACTTCAGTTTTAGATATGTTGAGTTTTAAGATTTTAATAATTTTCTCTTATTTAATTTTTAATTATCAACATTGCTGGGCCTGGATTCAGGAACATGTAGGTTCAAATAACACCTCTAACATACATGAACTACATAGTCTTGGGCAATTTATGTAACTTCTCTGGGTCTCAGTTTCCATACCTGTAGAATGGGAATTGTAATACATGGAATACCCATCTCATATGGCTCAAATGAAACTATGTACGTTTAATGTCTAAAAAAGATTAAAGCACTTTATAAATGTCAGCTCTTATTATCTAGTCCTCATCTCTTCCAATGGGGGAACAGATAGGAACAGTCCTGGGGCAAGTTGCTTTTCTATAATTCTTTTATATTTAATGTTCTACAGACTATTACAGCAAAAGAAAAAAAAATGACTACATTTTGTAGTCGAACAAAAGCTTAAGGGTTTCCCTTCATCCTCTGCAGGATCCCTGAAAGCATCCTTGGTACAGCTCCAGCAATTAATTCTGCTTCTCCTTTTCCTTTTCCTTCTCCTTCTCCTCTTTCTCTTTTTCCTGAAATACTTGTTTTGATTTCAAATGCACTAAGATAGCTTATTGTAAGAAATCTATCATTTTTAAAAGGATCAAAGAATCCCAGAATCTTAAAGTTGGATGGTATCTCCATGGTGATGCCTTCTCCACCCACCAGAACCAGAACAATAACTTTCTCTAATCTAGCTGACGAGGAATCACCCATCCTTTGCTTGCAGGCCTCCTCAGGAAGTCAATGCTGCTTGTGGAAAGTTTTATTTGTTAGCAAGGGTTTCTGTACATGAAATTAAAAATCTGCTTCTACTTGTTCGGTCCTAGGTCTGTCTACTGGGATCAAATAGAAGTGTGTCTTCTCTTCCACAGCAGAGGCCTTGGAGTACCCCTTCCAGTACTTGAAGATGGCTCTCACTACCTCCAGTCCCCTACAAATCCTCTTCTCTTCTCCAGATGTTTCATTTGATCTCCATAAGGCATGGTCTCAAGGGCCTTCCCCATTCTCCTCGGCCTTGGGACACATTCTGGCTTATAAATGTCCTTTCTAAAATACGACTTGCACAAGTGTGCACACTACTCTATGTTGTGAGCAGGGCAGAATACAGACTTGTCGACTTTCTAGTTCTAAACACTTTGCCTCTTTTTATCGACACTATTAGAGACTTGCTGTCAAAGTTCACGTTGATCTACTAATGGGTTTTTCCAATCAATCAGTTCCAAATCCACTTAACTGTGCTATCACTGAACTTATATTCTTGTCCACAAGAATAGTGTGATAGACTCTGTCAAATAATTTGCTAATATCAAGGTGAAGTAATATCTACAGAATCTTCCAATAAACTGTTGAGAAAGAAAATGCATTTAGTCTGGCATGACTTCTGCCCTGTTCTTAGTGAAGGCATGCTAGCATTCTTTGATCACTGCTTCTCATTTAACCATCCCTATATGGAATAGTTCCATAGAAAGATTATGCCCATGACCAATCGGCATTCCTGGGGAGGGATGTCAGTAGGAGTTAATTTCAAGAAATATGTATTTTTCAGGTTCTGTGAGCTATTTAAAAAAAAAAAAGGTTAATGAAAAATGTTAGAAAAATTCAATATCACAGTGATGTTCCCTATGATTGGAAGACTGTAATTAAAATATATATTTATAAATAAGAAGCTCTGTGGTTTTTTAAAAAGATTTTTGATTCATAAAAATGCACTTTGAGATGAAATTTGGCATATGAAACCTCAAGTGGAGATTGATATTTAATGTCAAATTTTCTTGAAAAATAACAATTATCAATGAAGTTGATGATGAGAGAATGAAAAGGAAAATATGATTTCCAATACTAGGAACTTTCAGTGACTCAGAAATTGTGTTGTGTTTTTTTCCATTTTCCTTTACTTTTACTTTCCTTTGCTTTATTTCTCCACTGGTGAGACTGCCCTAAGAACTGGAAAGAAGCCATGTATTATATACATGTTAATGGTCATGGACTTTGGTTATCTAATCTCAACATTTTCAGGGTGATGGCATGTGGTAGATTTGTTTGATCTGGTATGGGGGAGGGCAGATGGCATCAATGCTAGAGAATTAATCTCAAATATTGTTCCATGTAAAATTATATTAAATGGATACTATGTTTTATTTTTAAATCATACACACCAAAACCTTCTTCTATAAACTGGTTTTATAGATCAGTTTCAAAACATTTCTTTTGAAATGAGATTGTTGCTATGTACATAGCAACATGTCCATGGACAACAATATTGTCCTCATGCTACAACTATTTTAAAATCTAACTTTTAAAATTCTGGAGCATGCCTGCATTACAGTAACTATACACAACTCTAGAAACAAACAGTCATTCATAGTCTAAGACATCTTCAGCCCATCTCCACTGGCAAAACAATTTAGCTCTTAAGTTACTAAACGGGGTGTGCAAATGAAACATTCCTAATCCCAAAACACAGTACAGAGAATGGAACCAAATACAGAACTCCACTCCTTGCCCCAGCTGCAAGAGATTTGCATTCACATCTGCCAGAAGGACCTCATTTTTTAAACAAAAGTGTCGTCTGGTAGAATGCAGAGTTGACACTATTTGCATGATGTAAATTACCCAAGATAGTACATGTTTACAGATCAGGAAATGGGAAATTTTAGCTTTTCGAAAGTAGGACAAGCAATTCAAATGGAGAGGGCATTCCAGATCAGGTAGAGGCTGGACTACATAGATCTGGAGTTCTGAGATCCTAAGATTTTGTGTACCACGGAAGAGTTAAGCATGGAGATGGGAACAGGAGACCCAAGTGGCCTAAGAACCAAGAGACCATGGTTTCAGTTATAATTCTGCAAGTAACTAAATAAACTTGGGCAAGTTACTTAATATTTTGGGGTCCCAGATTTCTCAAATGTTACACAAGGCAATACGGTACTAAGTAATGAGTGAAAAGAATACTGGATTTGGAACAGAGGTTGTTGTTCAGTCGTTTTTCGGTTGTGCCCAGCTTTTCCTGACCCCATTTGGGGTTTTCTTGGCAGAGATACTGCAGTGGTTTGCCATTTCCTTCTCCAACTCATTTCACAGATGAGGAAACTGAGGCAAACAGGGTGAAGTGACCTGCTCAGGATCACACAACTAGTAAGTGTCTGAAACTGGATTTGAATTCATGAACGTGAGTCTTCCCAACTGTAGGCCTGGAGCTCTGTCCGCTATGTGACCTAGGTGCCCTGGAGAAAGAGGACTTCAGGTCAAATCTGAGCTCTGACACTTACTGTCTGTGTAACTTTGGGAAAACATAATCCCCTAGGGCCTCATTTTCCTAGCATGTAAAGTGAGAGATTTGGACTAAGTGACTCCTTAGATTCCTTCCATCTCTAAATCGATGATCTTATGATCATCCTAGGACTAAACAAATTATTTATAAGGTCCCTTCCAGTTCTAAAATGCCAATGAACCCACGCTTCCAATAAAGGATGAATAGCATAGAAACCGACATATTTATTCAGATAGGTGGCTCATCAGAGCCAGCATTCTAACTCTGGCAAGAGCACCAAGAGATGGTTTGTGGGTAGACCTGGATATACTTCATGATGCCAACCCCAAAGGGTAAGACTGTACCTCCAAATAGCCATATTTTCACTTAATATCCAATTGGGGAATTACATATTTTTTTTTCATAAAACTAGTTCCCTGGAACTTCAAAAGATACGTTCTTGTTCTGAACTTGGTGAACAAGTCTCCATTTATTATGGGCCTACTACATACCAGGCACTATGCTAGATACTGAAGATACAATAAAAAAAAAGTCAAATAGTCCCTTCCCTCAAGGAACTTTTATAACGTTAAGGATTCTAAATGGATCTCCCTCTCTCCTCATAGTTTTCATCATTCCACAATGAAGAGTTCAATTTTTTTTATATACCTCTTAAGCCCATTGATTATTTTAGTCACTATCTCCTGTATATCCCCCAACTCTAGCTTTTGCTTGAGATAAAGTGACCACAACCACTTTCAGCAATCCAGATTGAGCCACTCCATGGTTATGGCCAAGGGAAGAGAGTTGCCTGTTTTCTTTCTAGTTCTTCCCTGATAATATCCAAAATGTTTTCTCCCCATTGGCCTTGTGAAGCCTATCCCAAAGAAGAGGCTACAGTGATTCTTCAGTCCTTCCACAGAGATTTAGGCCATCAACATCTTTAAAGCATAGCCTGGACAATTTTTCCCTCATAAATGTACTGTTGGATTATTTTAACAACCAAACTGAACAGAATTCTTGACCAAGTCTATCAGATAACAATTTTCCCCATAATAGAAATCACTGGAAAACGTAGACTTGATAAATGTGTAGACACTGCTGCATACTGGGTCTACAGCAGGCCTAATTCCAAATGTTTGGTCCGAACCATGATTCCCACTTACCATATGGTTTTTCTACACAGAGTGAGGGAATCTACTAAAATTAAGACAGGCAGGAACTTCAACCCCAGTAGGACAGAAACAAATGTTTCCGAGGAGGACATAAGCTCCATCCAGGTAAGGACTGTTGCATTCTTTAGTACTTATACCCCCAGTGCTTAGAACATAATAGATATGCTTGGTAAACTGAAGGGTTTCTAAAAAATATTTCATTTTTCCCAATTATATGTAAAAACTGAAGTGTTTTTAAACAAGATTATAGACAAATAAGGTCAGGGAGGAAAATGAGTTCCAGTTCTGGTACTGAAATTGTCAATTTCAGTGATACATACTGCTATATTTTCTCATATGCAATCTGTCCACCGTCATATGGGCATCCATGGATTTGCCTTAACACTGCAAGAGGATTATTTGGGATGGAGATTGTGCATCTTGGCAGCTCTTTGTGGAAGGCTTGCTTTTCCTCTCATTGCTTCAAATCTAACCCATGGAAGAAATGCAACTTCCATTTTAATCAGCTATTTGTTGCTCTTTGGAAAGGGGTACTAGTTGAGCAGATGAAAGCAGCATCCCCTGACAGAATTCCCTTGAAAACACATTATAATTAAAACAAAGTGATTTACTCAGGCCCTTCAGATTGTAACAATGTGAGTCACGAAGCTGTGTCTATAGCCTTTATTAAAAGGGATGAGAAAACAGTAATTACTCGATCCAGCATTACTTGTGGATGGTGAATTTCTATTTCTGCACAGCTTTCAAGGCAGTTCACCCATGTCTTCACTACAGAGATTCTCTTGAGGAATTTGACTTTCACTGCATCCTAAGTAGCCAACTGGAGAATTTACTTGTCTCTGGAGAATTAAACCAATAAAACTATCCAAGATTATCAGCAGGGACAGCTTCCAGATGGAAACCCCATCTGGAGCTGGATCCTCCTGAGGACTCTATGGATGGCAATAACAAAGAGGGTTTCACTCTGGAGAATTTACCCCTCATTACACTTGGTAGTATAGACAGTGGCTGACAGTTATTATTATTTTTTAAAGCACAGAGGCAAGCAGAAATTGGCTCTTCAAAAAATAGTCAAGAAGAGCCTTGCGTTTATTTGCCTTAGACAATTTTCTATTCAGGTCTTCTTTAGAGGACACAGTTTTTCCTAGGCATGTTGCCTCAGTTTCTCTGCCATGTCTGATCTAAAGCAATTACACAAGGCTTTAATGTCAGAAATGTAGTAGAATGTTTCTTTTCCTTGATTATCTAGAGTTTAAGAAACCAGAAAAAACTCTGAATCGTAATAAGAATTCTTCCTCCATTTCCCTCCAAAGTCAGAGTTGCAAATACAGAGACAGAACCTCCTCATTATGTGACATGTGACAATTTTAAAGATTATTGATTTTTTAATGCAATTCAATCCTATGATCCACTCCACAAACATTTAGAGAACTACAGCATTTTAGAGTTAGGTGGGACTTCTATAGGTATCTATAGGTCAACCCATATCTATAAAGGAATCCCTACGACAACACCCCAACAAGTGGTAATCCATCCCCTGCTTGAAGACCTCCAGTAGAGTTAACCTACTGTTTTCTAAGGCAGCCCATTCCACACTTGATGGACAGCTCTAAAAGTTGGCAGGTTTTCCCTTACAAGTTCAAATCTGTTTCCTGCTATTTGCTCCTGGTGATCTGAAGAGGACAGAGGACAGCAGGCCTGTCACAGCCTCATTCCTGGATGCCCACCCTTTCCCTGATGCAGCCCAAGATTTAACTTTTTTTGCACACATTGCTGATGCATCTTGAGCTCTAGAACTTTGTAAGACAAACCACTGTCTGGATTTCTTGCCCCAACTTGCCGAGTTAATTTTGGGACCCCATATATAAGACTCTGCCATCTAATGCTTGATCACTCCTAGCTTTAGATCTATTATGTGCAAGTGCACGGGATAAAAATGTGGGAGAGGGACAATCTCTCCCCTCAAGGAGCTTACATTCTCTTGGTGGGAAGGTGGGGAGGGACACAAAATTTACACAGAATAGCAAGTGAAAAGTATATGTTAAGTAGTTTTAAAAGGCATAGGGCCATTAATTTTTTTAATGGAGGTCTACATTCTTCTCTCTATAAAATCCTGTAAAGACTTAAAAAGGATATAGCATTCTTCCAAGTAGGCATAGTTCTCGTCTTGCAAACTAACAGTCCACATGCAGGTTCAGTTTCATGTCTAGTGGGGCTCAAGAGAGACTCTGATCGATCTAATTCATGCCTCCAAGTAACCTGATGAGACAACAAGATTTGGATATTTGTCTGGAAAGGGCACCTCCCACAGAACTCAATAAGTACCCTGGCCTCTTATTGAGATACACACATTCCTATTCATTGCTGAGAAGACAGGGGGAACTCCTATGATTTGCCTTCAGTGACTGGAGCATTTTTGCGATGACTGGGTAAGTGAAGCTTGAAGCATGGACTTTTTGGAGGAACCACCTTCCCTGTGGCCAATGAAAATGCGTTATGAAAACGCTCCATCTTTTTCTACCTTTTTCCCCTCAGACTTATAGACTGGAGAGTAGCACATATAGGAAGGGCTGGTCCTCTCCCCACCCTCAACCAGGAACATAAAATGCAATCTTTCAAGAGGAGCACATGGCAATAGTGAATGGCCTAAGTGTGCCCAAGAGAGCCTGACACTAGAAGTCTTTGAAATCCCAATTCCTGGCTGCCTCTGCCTGCTCTTTTGTATATTTTTTTTCTGAGCACAAGTCAGCGATTAGTGACCCTAAGAAATGGCTATTTCCAGCCATAGGGGTTACATTATAGGAAATTCTGAACGTGGAGTCAGGCACAAGCTGCCTCGATTTCCTTAACAGCATGCGTCTTGGAGAAAAGGACTGCCAAATGGAGAATCCCACAGCTGAAGGACTAAAGCCATGTGGTGGCTGAGTAGGAGCCCTTTACCTTGCCAACCGACCAGGATAATTGCTGTGAGTTGCTGAAGCAGTGTAGGACCAAAGTGAATGGGATGTATCTGCCTGTATATAAGGCTCTTACCTTGTGAGGCAGCATAATAATCGTAAAGGGCTATTTGAATTATTGATGCTTCCTGTATTTATCCATTGGCTTTGTATCTTACAGATTTACTGTGGTGGAAGAAAGAAAAACTACCCCATACAAGACACCTATACTGTACATTGAATACAGCTGCTGGACGGGACCCTGTTGACCACATTTGGGGAAACCGAAACATGGACCATACATAAGTTATGTGTTTGGGATATGTTGTCGGAGCTCTACTCCAATGGTGACAGAGGCAGAAATAAAAATAGAGCTGAGGGGCAGGACCCCTGGATCCAACCCTGGTCCATGGGAGCCTAGAGTCTTCTAGAGGGCCACTGAGCCATGGAATCCTTTTACTGGATGTCCATTTACTTAATCAGTCCACGGATTGATTAGCCTGAGCCATGTTATCGTTGCATCGAAACGAATATCCCATTCATTGAAACATGGAATAAAGGGCCTGGACACAAAGTGTCACCAGTGAGGGCATGGCAAAAGCAAGGGAAAAGAAAAGGAAAGCTCAGCTTTTGGGCTTGAGTTGGGGGAACAAAGAGAGCCTGGAGTTGTCTCATTCCCTCCACACCCACACCCACACCCACACCCACAAAAACAAACATACCGTATGTCTCTTTATGGGGAAGAAGTGAGATGGCACAAAAAGAGGTGAGAGGCAATGAGAAAATAAGGCAAGAAGAATGGGAGAAGAAGGCGAGGGTGTTGTCCCAGTGTTTTGAGACAGAAATGAAAAGGGCTAAAAGTGGAACAAGGGTCCTTCTCCTCCCTTTAAACCAAAGCACTATCGAGAAGGGGTGGGGGCAGTTGACTTTCTCCTGAATATTGCATTATAGGTGAGGGGCTGGTATGAAGATGGCAGGGACTTCTGGACCCTCTTCTTACTCTACTTTAGACTCCCAGACTAGGTTCGCTGTCCTAATTCTGAGATGGAAATGAAGTGCCAAAACAAAATGAATGTCCACAGAGCTACCATACCAGTATCCACTTCAAGCTCTGCACACCTTCTACTCGACTCACTACATTTTTTCAAAGAAACTACTTCATTCTCCACTCAAACAAGGAAGTATTCATGATGCCACTCATTAGGCAAAGGCAGTCCAGAATGGAAAAAGAAGCATTTCCATGAGTTATATGGCAATCTATAATGAGAAACCATACAAATGAATTGAAAGACAAAACATATGGATCAAAGAGCTCTTTACATATGTTGCTTTTTTTTTTCATCCCCAGAGCAACATATGTGAGGAAGATCTTCTTAAAGTCCCCTTTTTATGTTTATCGTCTGGCTTGTGTTTCATTAAATGAATATCAGATTTTCTTTTTAGTTATGAGCTATAAGACATTAGGGCCTGTGGCCATTTCCTCTGAAACAAGACCTTCTTTCTCACATTCATCCACTTTGGAGGACTTTCTCCCCTCCCTCTCACTTCCATCTACTTAGGAGGTCAATTGCTGGGAAGAAGCATTTGGAAGGAAATGGAAAAATCCTCCTGGATCCAAGACTCTGGGACCCTGAGAGCTACAGGTGCACAACGAATGGGGGTCTTTGAAAAGCAAATCGAATACTGTTTTGAGCAAATTAGCATCTACTTGAACAAGGATCAGGAACCAACTTGGGCGATGAAGGAGACATGAAGTGTGCTCTTTATATTATTCTTTTGGCACATAGCCTAGAGAAGGCTTCCGAGTGGCAATAAGATTAAAAAAGATCAAGTAGATGAAATATGTTCATAATGAGCTCTTCCTTTCAGAATAACTCTCATTAGGCCATGAAATACAATGTGAGGGGGGAAAGAACGCTGCAGAACTGCAATGAAATCCAGGACCGGAATCCAGTGGGGTGCAATGGAGTAGATCCTGAACTGGCAATTGGGAGCCTTGAATTTTATCTCTTGTTCTGCTGCTAGCTCACTGGGTATATAACTTCAAGTTTCCTCAATAATGAATGAAAGATGGGGCAGCTAGGTGGCGCAGTGGATAGAGCATCAGCCCTGGATTCAGGAGGACCTGAGTTCAAATCCGGCCTCAGACACATAACATTTACTAGCTGTGTGACCCTGGGCAAGTCACTTAACCCCATTTGCCTAACCCACCCCCCCGAAAAAAGAATGAATGAATGAAGCATTAATTACGTGCCAGGCAGTGAGCTAAGCACCAGGGACACAGATCTAAGAAACCAAAACAGCCTCTAGTCTCAAGGACTTACATGCTAATATGATAAAACAATATGTGCAGGTGAGTTGGGGTCAGGAAGAAGTGTTTTGGACAGGGAAGTCTGAGAGAATGATGATGGGAGAAAGTATGATATTTTTCCAGGGGTGGCAGTGAGCAAGTGCTAGAAATGGAATTCAGGGGGGAAGTATTTGGGAGGATAGTATAGAGATAGATGGGAAGCATCTTCAAGGCCTAAGACAAAGAAAGGTAAGGTGAAATACTAATCAGAGCCTAGGGCCAAAGAGGTAGGAGCTTGAATTCTAATAGGAGAGAAAGTGAAAGGATTGGAGCAAGCTTCTACAATTCAACAAGCATTCATTATGTATCTACTGTGTACAAAGGGAAGAGGCAGGGGCTGGGGGATAGAAAACTAACCACATAGTCAGTACAGCCTGGGTTCAAGCCTTGGGCTTCAGGTACATTCTGGCCTCAATTACCAAGATTTAGGTGACACAGGTTTTTTTTTTAAACTCCAATTAGCTGGATAATTAGTAATTTCTCCACTTTCCTTTGCATGGATAGTCTTAATTCACATTGTTTCTTCTGCTATCTGGGATAAAACATATTGTTAAATACATACATACATATATATATACACACACACATACACAAATAAATACATACACATACATATACATACATGTATATAAATACATACACACACAAATAAATACATACACATACATATATACACATACATACATGCATATAAATACATATACATATACACATACGTGTACATAAACACATGCACATATATATGCACACACGTGCACATATGTGTACATATATGTATCATATATATGTATACACACACACACACACACACACACACACACACACACACACATATATATATAGGGACCTATGAAGACTGAGGTAGCTACCAGGATCAATGTCCAAAGGTAAAAGGTGTCATGGCAGCTAGAGAAGGTAACTAAAGACCTGTTTCAAGTAGGTGATTCCAGTTTGAGGTCAATGCAGTGAAATACAGGTTATAAATGGCAGAAATGCTATGGCAAAAGCCAGCCAGTGGCCCCAAGCACAGTAACTGGCACAATCCCCATGCTGGCATCTTCTGCCAGAACACAATCCATGCAGTTACATGCCAACACTTGGGAATTCCTGGATCATGGCAACATCCCCTTCCCAGGAAATGGATATCAGCTCCTAGCATCTGGAAACCCACAGTTTGAAAAGACTTCCTTTCGGAAAGTAGACAGTGCCTTTCATCCACCATGAATAGGCAGCTGGGGACAGCTGTCCCAGCTGCTCCCTATAACCAAGTCTTTGTTTAAAGTATACATTGTGTGTTTCTGTAGAAATTAGAGCATGGGTAAATGAATCCTTCCCTCGGATGCCCATCAGCTTTCCTTGGAACCCTGAAGCACTACTCCAGCTGGACATTCCCTGAAGTGCTGGATCCAACCTACACTCTTTCTGAAGGCCATACTGCCTGCAGGGCTATACGTTTCAGAAGACTGTGGATATTGTGCCTTGTATGACTGTACCAGAATTCCAAAATCTGTTAAGACCTGTAGTTCTGTCATCTTTTACTGGGAGGAATGACAATGGGGGAAGGATATAAAGTACATATAGATAACACCTGAATCACTTCTATGCGTTCTCTCTTTGTTCTTAACACATTTCAACAAGAATCCGCTTCTGCAATGTGCCAGATAAATGGTCTCAAAGCCTTTGCTAGGACTCTTGTGAGTAAGAACCTCCTAAGACAGCCCACTCGACTTTTTCAAGTTCCCAGTGCCTAGCATTTGCTCTAATATATAACTGCTTCAGGATGACTTTGATTTTTTTTTTTTACAAGGCACTTGGGATTAAGCGACTTGCCCAGGGTCACACAGCTAGTAAGTGTCAAGTGTCTGAGGCTGGATTTGAACTCAAATCCTCCTGACTCCAAGGCTGGTGCTCTGTCCACTGATCCACCTAGCTGCCCCTTCAGGACTACTTTGAAAGGATAAATACATGCACCTGTAGCCAAAGAGCAACAAAGAGGGTAGGCAGTAAGCCCATGGAAAATATCACACTCACCAATATACTTGTGGGAGAGTGTATTCCAGACTTCGGGGAGGAATGTTTTGTACCAATGTTCTTAATATTCAGTTTATATAAACTGATAATCAATGAGGAGAACACCACTGGGGACTCATGAGTGCCAGTATTAGAACACCACCCTCAATCCCTCAGGGTTATCCTTAGAACCCTGAGAGGAGAGATGGTCAACCACATCTTCGATACGTGATCTGCTAGTGCAGAAGAGAGTTAGAAGAGTAGACTAGAAGAGGTCTAATTTTTGTGAAAATGCACAGAATGGGGGGGGAGGTAGAGCCAAGATGGTGGAGTAAAGGCAGGGACTCACCTCAGTTCTCCCAAATTCCCCTCAAAATAACTTTAAAATAATGCCTCAAAATGAACTGTGAAGCAGCAGAACCAACAAAAGGACGAGGTGAAACAATTTTGTAGCCCAAGACAACTTAGAAGGTCAGTAGAAAAAGGGTGAGAGCGGCTGGCAAGTCAGCAGCAAGCTTGGGGGAGGGGGTGACTCAATCATCAGCAGCAACTTTCAGAACTTTCAGCCCATGGATGTAAGGGGTCAGAAGGAGATTGCAGAGGACACTTTGCTGGCACTGGGAACAGGACTCTGTTGCATTTCCCATACGTGGTTCCAGGTCATAGTCCCAGGGAAAGGAGGAACACTAGCACACTACAGAATGCAGCTACAGAGGAGTGGTCACAGTTATAGGGCAGAGAAGAGTGCTTGTGGTCTCTCGCAGACCAGAACACATGTCAAAAGAGCAGTGAAAACACCTCTCCTTAGATCATACCAGCTTGGAAGAACTGAAAACTTACAGATCCTCAAAACTAGCTCTGAAAACAGCAGCAAGGGACAGTGCCCTCTCTGCCTTGGGAACAGAGTCCAACTTTAACATAAAGTTAAAAGTCAAGAAATAAGATGGGAAAATAAGCAAACAACAACAACAACATCAACAACAAAAGATTCTGACCACATAAAGTGACTATCGTGACAGGGAAGATCAAAATACAAACTCAGAAGAAGACAACAAAGTTAAAACAGCTATGTCCAAAACCTCTAAGAAAAATGCAAGTTGGTCTCAGGCCCAAAAAGAATTCCTGAAAGAGCACAATAAGGCTTTTAAAAATCAAATTAGAGGAGCAGAAGAAAAAGTAGGGAAAAATGAGAGTGATGCAAAAAAAATAATAAAAAAAGAGTCAACAACATGATAAAAGGGACACAAAAAAATACTAAAGAAAAATAACACCATAAAAAACACAATAGGCAAAATGGTAAAAGAGGCACAAAAATCCACTGAAGGGAAGAACTCTTTCAAAAGCAGAATTGGCCAAATGGGAAGAGGTACAAAAGCTCACTGAAGAAAATAATTCCTTAAAAATTTGAATTGGGCAAGTGGAAGCTAAAGTCTCCATGAGACATCAAGAAACAACGAAACAAAATTAAAAGAATGAAAAAAAAATAGAAGAAAATATGAAATACCTCATTGGCAAAACAACTGACCTGGAGAACAGATTCAGAAGAGATAATTTTAAAATTATTGGACTAGCTGAAAGCCATCATCAAAAAAATTGCTTAGACATCATCCTTTAAGGAATTATCAAGGAAAACTGTCTTGATATTCTAGAACCAGAGGATAAATTGAAAGAAACCACCAATCACCTCCTAAAAGAGACCCCAAAATGAAAACTCCCAGGAATGTTATAGTCAATTTCCAGAGCTCCCAGGTCAAGGAGAAAATACTTCAAGCAGCCAGAAAGAAACAATTAAAATTTTGTGGGGCTACAGTCAGGTTAACACAAGATTAAGCAGCTTCTACAATGAAGAATTGGAGGGCTTGGAATATTATATTCTGGGGACAAAGGAGCTAGGGTTATAGCTAAAAACCATCTACCCAGCAAAACTGAGTATACTTCTTCAGGGGAAAACATGAATATTCAATGAGATAGAAGACTTTCAAGAATTCCTGATGAAAGCCTAGAGTTGAGTAGAAAATCTGACTTTCAAATGTAAGATTTAAGATAAGCATAAAATGGTAACAGTAAACAGGGATCATAAGGGATTCACTAAGGTTAAACTGTTTACATTCCTGCATGGGAAGATGATACTTGTAACTCCTAATAACTTTTTTTCATTTTTAGGACAGTTGAGAGTATAAATGGACAAAGGGAATGGGTATGAAGTGACTATGATGAGATGATATCTAAAAGAAAATAAAATTAAGGGGTGGAAAAAAAGGATGCACTGGGAGAAGGGGGAAGGGAGAGGTAGAATGGGGAAATAATCCCATATAAAAGAGATACGAAAGAGCTTTTAAAGTGAAGACGAGGATGGAGGAATTCAGGGGGGAGTATGTGAACCTTACTCTCACTGGAATTGGCTCACAGAGGGAATAATATACAGACTCAGTTGGGTATAAAAATCTATCCTACTCCACAGAGAAGTAGGAGGGGAAGAGAATAAGAGAAGGGGGTGCTGATAGAAGGGAAGGCAGGTTGAGGGTGATGGTCAGAAGCAAAACATTGTTGAGGAGGGACAGGGTAAAAATTGAGAGAGAAAGAGAGAGAGAGGGAGGGAGAGGGAGGGAGGGAGAGAGGGAGAAAGAGAGAGAAGGAAGGATAAATGGGGAAAATAGGATGAAGGGGAATGCAGTTAGTAATCATAACTGAAAAAAATTTACAGCAAGCTTCTCTGATAAAGGCCTTATTTCTCAAATATATAGAGAACTGAGTCAAATTTATAAGAATACAAGTCATTCCTCAATTGATAAATGGTCAAAAGTTAAGAACAGGCAGTTTTCAAAAGAAGAAATCAAAGCTATCTATAGTCATATGAAGAAATGCTCTAAAATCACTACTGATGAGAGAAGTGCAAATTAAAACATCTCTGAGGTACCACCTCACACCTACCAGATAAGCTAATATAACAAAAAAAAGGAAAATGACAAATATTAGAGGGGATGTGGGAAGAGTTGAACAGTAAAGCACTGTTGGTAGAGTTATGAACTGATCCAATCATTCTAGAATGCAATTTGGAACTATGCCCAAAGGGCTATAAAACTGTTCATACCCTTTGACCCAGCAATACCATTACTAGTTATATATGCAAAAGAGATTTACAAAAGGAAAAGGATCTATATGAACGAGTATATTTATAGCAGGCCTTTTTGTAGTGGCAAGGAATCGGAAATTGAGAGGATGCCCATCAATTGGGTAACGGCCAAACAAGTTGTGATATTATGATTGTGATATCAAACTATTGTGCTGTAAGAAATGAAGAGCAGGATGCTTCCAGAAAAAGCTGGAAATTTACATGAACTGGTGCAAAGTGAAGAGAGCAGAACCAGGAAAACAGTGTACACAGTAACAGCAACATTGTGCGATGACCAACTTTGATAGATTTAGCTCTTCTCAGCAATACAGTGGATCCAAGACAATTCTGACGGACATATGATGAAAAATGCTATCCACCTCCAGAGAAAAAACTCATAGAGTCTGAATGCAGATTGAAACATATTTTTTAAACTTTCTTTATTTTTCTTGGGGTTTTTTGGTCTATATTTTCTTTTACATGACAAATATAGAAATATGTTTTACATGAATGCAAATGCATGATATAAATATATAAATCGTTTGCCTTCTTGATGAAAGGGGAGGGGAGGGAAGCAGAGGGAGAATTTGGAACTCAAAAATTTTAAATGAATATTAATTGTTTTAGCATATAATTGGAAAAAATAAAATATTTTTTAAAACTTGAAAAAAAATGCATTGAATGATCTGAATTGATATACCAGTTCCAGAAATGAGGACACACGGTATGCCACAATTCTGAAATGGTATTACACTAACCCGATGACTGGATATAAAGATGTTTATAACATACTGAAACAAGTGGAAGAGTATGTGAAGATAGGTATATGCAAATAAATGAAAGATCTGTGCAGCATGGGAAAATCCTGGTATGGGGACTATCTCAACTAAGGCTGAGGGCAACCCTTCTCTGATTAGTAATTCCATCTTATGGAGTTACCAGAAGCATACAGAGATTAAGTGACTTGCCCAGGGTCACACAGCTAGGTAGTTTCACGGGTAGGATTTGAATAATTCACTCTTGTACTAGGATGGAATAATGAAGAGTTAATGTACTAATATACAAGGATTTTGATAAGTTTGTATTATTAATTAGGTTGATATTAGTTATGGTGAAATTATTACTATTAGTGTTATTAAACTGGTAATAAGTTTGTAGTAAGTCATATTACATTAAATCGCGTTAAGTGATTTAGGTGGTGTTATATTTCATCGTACTGAGGTGACTGACAGGAAGTCAAAGAACAATTTCTGGAAGGAAAAGAAAAAGAAACAACCAGCTTGCTGATAGGATGAAGATAATGACCTGATTAGCAAAGAAAAAACACACCTATAGCAAACTTGATTCCTATGGGATAGCATACTGGGACAAAGAGAAGAAATACTGATTTTGATGGGTTACTTTGAAGGAACAACAAGAGTACTTTAGGATACCCTACTACTGATGAGAGGGGTTCCAAAGTTACATTAACGCCCTTTGAGGACTTGACTCAGTTGCTATCAGTGCTATAACATAGACTATACTCATGAGCTACATGAGTAGATAAAATTTCACGTCTACTTGAAAGTTTAAGTCTTTATAATAATCCAGTGGCCCAAGGGGGTCCTAATTTGCTGGTCATAGAATCCCATGGAGAGTATCTTGGCATAGTCGGTAGAATTCAAGACGAGGGCAACATCTGAGTTGCATTGAAGGCTATGATTTTCATGAGAAGACCTGATCACATGGCAAATGTGACTCTTGAATGGTGTTTCTAATTGAGGAGGGTTGTTGGTCAACTTTCAATGGGGGTACTTGGAGCTGGGGAACATGTGAAAAACAATTGTGGGAGTGGGCAGATAGCATTTTATTGGCTTTTAAATTCAAAGTGGTAGTCCTTTGGTATGCAGAACACAAGCAGTATAGAGGAAGCTACTGGTAGGTCTAGAGGACCATCAGACTCTAGTGCATATAGGCAATACAAGGTCCTGATTTACCAATCTGTCCTCTCTATGCCTGCAAAAGAAAATTTAATTGAGCATTGCAAAGAGATGTATCTCAGAATAGAGAATTGGAGCTGTACTATGCAAAATTATAGGAAGAATTGGCCAAGATGAGTGAAAACATCCTTAAGCATCAGGAAAAGACAAGAAAGGCATTGGAATGGGGCTACACATGAGCCATGCAGCATAGAAGACACCACCAACCTCAGGGACTCTGGGACCTAGATTGCAAGGTTCCATTAATCTTTGATAATGGGAAAGAGTGTTTCATGTATTTCTAGGAAAAGAGATTATTTTTTCCTAGGGCAATAGAGAAACACATATCTGGTGTGAGTGCTATAAACTACCAAAGAGACATTAGGCAGGAGAAGCACTGTAAAATATGCCACCAGAGATAAGTCATGAGCTGAAAAGGAGGCAGGCCATTTGTGTAGTGACAGAAGTGATAAATTTCTAGTCCATATGCTCTACTGGTATCAACACAATGTTAAAGAATGTCTCAAGGAAGGCCCTCAGAATGTAGGGTGGACCCTGTCTAGAGAATATATGAGAGGCCATGGACATATCCCACATGAGGAAGCATGGATGGGTTACAATCTGCATCACTTGAGACAAGACCCACTCTGATAAGATCACAAATCTGTTCAAATATGGCAATGCTGGGATATGGATATGAGATATAGAACAACAGTTTCTGAATGATTACAAATGAACGTTACCCATCTAATACATGGAAATTAAAGAGGTTATATATATATGTATATATACATACATATATATATTTATACACACATATATATGTTGAGGTTTGCTGGGACCCCAAAGTCACAACATGCAGGTCCTGCCCAAATGAATTCGTCCCAAGCCTTCTTTCAGTCAAAGACAAGGTTTATTAAAGATCCGCCATATTGGCCAGACTCTTAAGGAATCTGAACATTTGTGAGCTATTGGCTAGATTATAAGAACCTGAGCCCTTGGCTAGGTCCATAAGGAATCTGAGCATCTTAATAGAGATAAGATGGACCTTATATACAGAAAGACTGTGGGAGGGATCTAGGAGTGGCCAAGTAGTTTGGAGTGACTGGAGGAGGGGTCTGGGATAAAGAGTATCTTGATGGGAGTGGACAGTAAGCTGGGGTAACTGGAGGAAGGGTCTAGGGAGGATCTTGATGGGAGTTACTGGGAGGTAGAATGGAGTCTAGATAGGCTAGAGGGTGGGAAGTGGTCAGGGTCCATCCAGGGTAATAGAAAATGGGGGGCTGGGCTAAATTAAGGGTAACAGAGAATCGGGAGATTGGGAGCAGTTGATAGGATATAGGCTCAGGAAAAAGCTAGAGACTTCTTTGATCTAGTAGGAGAGTTCAAGGAAAGTCCATAGACAAATGGGATCCTAATTCTTTCTGGGGTGAGGGGCAAAGGTCTCGGCTTGGGTCCCTACCCCGTCATATACATATAAATACATATGTGTGTACACATATGACCTCTTTAATTTCCACTGAACTGGGATATCAAGGGACACTGGAGGTATGGTGCAACAGAAGAAAGTGGGAACTAGTAGGCTGTGCATAGTGAAAGACTATCTCAACTCCCTCCCCAATGGCAAAGAGGACCTAGCCTCTATTAAGCCACAGAAAATGCTGTCTTAAGGAAATGACATATTTTTGTCTCAGTGGCACCCACCACTCAATGATGCTAACACCTAAATGCACTTCACAATGGGAGACATTTGAGAAACTAAAATGAAAGGATATGCATCATAATCAAGGATTGTGGCGGAAAATCAAGGGTCAGATAACACTATTTTGGAGGTATGGGAGAGAACTTCTGTTTTTCTTATGCCCTAAGAATACTTTTCCTTCTAAAACCAGGCTTTCCCATGAAAAAGAGGGAAGGGATGGCCTTGAATTGAATTGAATTGAATTGAAAAAGAGGCACATGAACTGGCCCCTTCCAACCCAAACTTTGTAAATACTTTTGACAACTCAGAACTGTTAGGGATTGTTCCAATACTCTATTGTCCCTTTATTACCAAGATAAGAGAACCCTCAGGTTCTGCTTACTTTTCCACAGCATCATTAATAATTGAGTAGAATAGCTCCTTTTGGGGGTATATGTTGGATTAGTCCTCTGAGATCCCTTCCAATCCTTAAGAATTTATGATTTTTGAGTCAATTAAAATTGATCTCTGTAACTGGCTTAATTTTCTACTTTCCATTTTCTCCTATATGATTCAAAAGCGGAAAACAAGGTCAAAATTGGGTGGAATACATTAGAAAGAAAAGCTAGAATCTATTCATTTGCTTTTAGACCTGTTCAGAACAATATCCATTAGATTCTGATTCCTTTGAGATAAAAGAGGCAACATTGCCTAGAAGCCAATTAAATGTTGGGTGTCTTGCAACAGGTTCCCTAAGAAAAGCTTGAAAGGTGACCTATTCCTCAGAAATCCACAATGATTTTGTGTTTCTAAAAATAATTGAGCTGACAAAAATGCCCTCAAAATAATTGCAAACTTGCTAAGAGAAGGTGAGAGGTATCTAAGAACACTCTAGACCACAAGTCTTGCTCTTGTTTGGGGTCTCTAACTTTCTCACTGTATCTCTGTCTCTGTGTTTCTCTCTTTTTCTTAGGGGACAAAGGCCTCGCCTAGCTCAGCCTACATAATGTTTTATTCCATTATCAGAGAGCTGACATATTCTTAGCAATTACTACAGATGATTCCACCTCAGGTGTAATTAAAGACCAATTATTTAGAGTGAAGTGAGCCAAGATCAGCCCCATTCTCTAGGAAGGACAAAGTAGAAGACAATGTCAAGAAAAATAGCTGTGGAGTATCAAAAAGCACCAGGAGAGGTGATATTCTAAAGCAACTAATTTGAGGGGCAATATTGAAGTGGGATTAATGCAATATGTTCAATATGGTTGATTCTCTATGTGTCATTAGAGTGGACAGATGGATCTGCAGACAAGGAAACTTCCCTCCCTCAGCTTTTGGGATGTAGTACCCAGTAAGTAAACTTTGGAGGGTGCCAGGCTCTTTGTCGAAAGAGGGAAACACTGTAAACACAGCATATTAGAGAACTACTGCATAGCTAGCTAGGTATACATTAGCCCTGCTGGAATAAGACTTATGGAAAATGGCCTTTTGGATAGCAATCAAAATATAATTGTCAGCATCCTAGCACCAGCATTTCAATAATAGCCCTAAAACACACATGGGCATAAAAAGAAACAGGTATTATCTAATGACTATGGAAGCAGACTTGAATGTCTCAGTACATAGCTTAGAATTAGGTGCCTTGCATGGACTGTGTTTAGGATGTCTCAACTGGTATTAGGAGGCTGTTCAAGTTAGTGGATTATTTATTAATGGAAAAATTAAAATGAAATGAAAGGTCCGCTTTCTACTGATGAGAGCTCAGGCTTAATAGTGCAGAGGTTGCCTGTGGTTTGCTCTGAAACAGCAGGAAAAATATGAGTAACCATACTTATAAACCCAGAGAAAGGAAAAAGGTGGCCCAATACAGTGAAAATACATGTTTACACAATGTACAATCTCAAATGTCTTTGAATATCCAGCTGATTAATTGTATATAAAACATTTTCTCCAAAAATTGCTACTTAACGCCTTCAAAAGAAGCCTGTAATTGGCTCACATTTCCTTTCTGATAAATCTGAATTTGTATCCAAAAGCAAATCATTCAATTCAATCAATTTAAATGAACATCTATCAAAACCCACATATGTGCAAAGAAATGTGATGGGTACCAGGGGTACAAAGACAAAAATGAAAAACAAAGTGCCTGTCCTCAAGGAGATTATACTCTGCTTCAGGGTCAAATCTGTAAAAAGAGGAGTAAGTATAAGAAAGTTTGAGGCAGGAGAGAGTACTAATGCCTAAGGTGATCAGAAAAGATTTTATGTAGGAAGTAACACATGAAACTAGCATTCATGGAAACTAAAATTTCCGAGGCAAATGTGAGGAGAGGCTGTATTTCAGGGATAGAGGGCACTGCAAAGGCACAAAGGCGGGATAGAGAAGGCTAAGTTCAAGAAATAATCCATTTTAACTGTACTTTAGTACATATGAAAGGGAAAATGTGCAATAAGCCTTGGAAAGTAGGCTGAAGCCAGATTGTGAAGTACTTGACATTCTAAGCAGAGGAACCAATATCCTAGAGGCAACCTAAACATGTCAGAAGTTTATCTTGGCAGCTCTGCAGAGATTCAGTTAGAGAGGAGAGACCAATTAGGAGACTCTTGCAATAATTCAGGTGAGAAGTGATATGGCCTGAACTAAGGTGGTGGCTATGTGAGGAGCAGAAAGAATGGGAAGGATGGCAGACATTGTGGGGGTAATAACAGCAAGATTTTATAGAATGCTTCAGTTTGCAAAATACTTTATAAATATTTCATTTTATGCTCACAGTAACCCTGGAAGGTGTTATGATTATCCCCATTTTACAGGTGAGGAAACTGAGGCAGGTAATGATTAAATGACCTGCCCGGGGTCATACACCTAGTAAGTGTCAGTGAGGTAGAATGTGAACTCGTGTCTTCCTGATTCCAGGTCTAACACTCTCTTCGCTGGGCCATCTAACTGTAAAATCAACATGCCCTCCCAAATGATTAGATAAAGAGGAGTTTGGGAGAAAGAGGGAAAGTCAAAGATGCCTCTGAAGTTACGAACCAGAGTATCTGGCAAATTTGGAGGAGAGGCAAGTTTTACTGGGGTGCAGAAGATTACAAGTCTTTTTAACACTACACAGTATGAGCAATATAATAAAAGTAATTGTTCACTACTATTCACACTACTATGTGCTTATGGACAAGATATTTGCTTTCTAAAGGAAATATTTATTCTTAACCGTCAAGATCAGCTAGCAATAAAATCTAAGGAAGGTATGTTTAAAATGTTCTGACCCACAGTGATCTCTAACCACTTATATTGCTTTGAGATCACATCAGGTGAAATCTCCTGAGGATTCTGGGAAGATGGCGGAGTAGGTTAGAAATTTCCAAGCTCTCAAGATTTCCTCCACAAACAAGACAAAATAGTGCCTCAGGGTAAACATAGAATGGTAAAAATAAACAAGAATTAGGGCATAACAGTGGTTCTCCTGGGACAGCTGGGAGAATATGCAAAGAAAAATCCAAGGACTGAGGTATGGTCCAGGTGAAGTGTAAACACCTCCAGGCTAGTTCTGCTGAAACAACAAGTGGTGAGCCTTGGGGCTAGTTGGGTTAGGAGGCAGCCTCATCCCCAGCCACAGGAATTTTTATCTCCCAGACAGTGTGGGAAGTCAGGTGTCTAAACTGGGGTGGGGGGAGGGAGTGAAGATTGAGGGAACCCCTGCTGATAAAGGACACCAGGCCCAGACAGCTGCTGAGAAGCATCCCAGGGGAAGAAGGAACCAGCACACTCTGGGGGGAGGCAGGGACCAGCAGTGGGTTGGGGAAGATGCTGGCTATGGGCACTTATAGGAGGGAGGAGTTCTTGGTTTCAGTTCCAGGCCAGAAGGGAGAAGAGGAGGATCTGAGGACAGAGGCATCATCCCCCATACCCTAGTGTTAGAGGTGATTACAATAATAAGCTGCTTCAAATAAAAAAAAAAATGAGCAGGTAAGGGAGAAAAAACTGAGCTATAGAAAGTTACTATGGGAATAGAGAAGACCAGGACTTTGTCTTCAGAGGAGGATATTGAAACAAAAAAAGGCCTTTCCTACCCCAAAAAGTAACATCAAATGGTGACCTGCCCAAAAAGAATTCATATAAAAACTTTAATAAGACTTTAAAAGGCAAGTGAGTGAGATTGAGGAAAACTTTTTTTAAAAATAAGAAAATCCAAGAAAAAGAAGATTATAAAAAGAAAGTCAACCAATTGGAAATGGAGCTCCAGAATCTTAAGGAAGAAAATGACTCCTTGAAAATCAGAACTAGGCAAGGGGAAGCCAGTGAAGTTAAAAGAGATCAAGAAATAGTAAAACAAACTATAAAGAATGAAAAAATATAAGAGAATGTGAAACACCTCACAAGAAAAACAACTGATCTGGAGAACAGATCAAGAAGAGAAAATATAAGAATAATCAGACTACCTGAAAGCCATGATAAAAAAAAGCATCTTGATACAATACAAGAAATAATTAAAGAAAATTGTCCTGGAGTTTTAGAACAAGAGGGGAGAGTAGAAATAGAAAAAAAAATCTACCAATCACCACCTGAAAGAGATACTACAAGGAAACCTATAGGAATATTACAGTCAAATCCTGAAACCCTCAGCTCAAGGTGAAAATATTATGAGCAACAAGAAAAAACAATTCAAATATGGTAGAGCCACAATTAGACTCACACAAGACCTGGCAGCAGCAACACTAAAAGACTGTAGGTCTTGGAACACCATATGTCAAAGAGTAAAAGAACTAGAGTTGTGGCCAAAAATATCATACCCAGCAAAGTTAAGCATAATTCCTGAATGGAAAAAAAAGGACATTCAATGAATTGCTAGAATTTCAGGGTTTTGTTACAAAAAAAAAGAAAAGAAAAAAATAAAACAAAACCCTGAACTCAATAGAAAATTTGATGTACAAGATCCAAGAGGAATATAAGGTACCCATCAAAGACTAATCAAAAGGGACTCAATAAGGACAGCATGTTTACTTTTTATATGAGGAAATGTAAGACGAATGTCTAAGATTGCTATTAGTAATTAGGTCGTTCAAAAGAAAGATTGGGGTAGACATGAATATGATGTGATTTTTAAAAGTAACCATTTAGGAAAACATAAAAAGAGTAATTATCTTATATAAATGAAGTGCAAGAGGAAGACTGACACAGAGGAATTAGATGGGGGAGGAAGGCTGGTAGTTCTGGAACCCAACTCTCATTGGGAATGGGTTAAAGAGCAAATAATACATGTATATATAGAAGGGTATAAAAGTCTAAATTCAGAAAGAAAAAGATAATGGGATAGGGAGGGGGGAAAAGGTAAGGAAGGGATTTTCAGAGGAAACTCTACTCACAACAGATCTGGTTAAAGAGAGAACAATATATACATTTAGAAGGGAATAAAAATCTTCTAATTTATAAAGAAATAAAAGAATGAGGGAATAGGATAAAGGGGATATAGAAGGGTGTTTAGATTAATGGGAATGGGAGGATAAGAGAGGGAACTTTGGGGGGGGTAGGTTAAGTAACAGGAGGGCAAGGTCAGGTAGAAGTAAAGTAGAGGAATCAGGAGGGATAGGAAATAAGATAGGTACATAAAATAATGATCAGGAGTAGAATTTATTAGGAAAAAAGCAGGGGCAGTAATCATGATCTCAGACAAAGTTTAAAATAGATTTAATCAGAAGAGAAAAATAGGGAAACTACACTATATGTCAGCCATATTAATCAATATTGTTTTAGACTATTTAAAATAACTACTAGACAGTATAAGGATGGAATACTGCTGAGGTGTAGGAAATGAGTTGGTGGACTTAGAAAAATATGGAAAGACTTGGACTTACTAAAAAAGATGTTATCCATCCTCAGAGAAACAGAGGGCAAACAAATATAGCACACTCTTACACAGATCCATATGAATGTATATGTCTATATATGATAATGATTATAGATATCTAAGTATATATATACATATATGTATGTATGTGTATATATATGTGTATATATGTATATATATGTATGTATGTGTGTATATATCTATATCTCTATCTATATATCTATGCTTAATTGTAGTCTTTGGGGGGGAGGGAGGAAGGGAGAAAAAAGAACAAAGCATAAAGTGTACAGCAAAGAACAAAAGAAAAATTACAAGGAAGAAAAGATGGACAGATCAGAAAACAGTGTTTAGTATTTATTATATAGGCTTTATTGAATTGGAAATTTATTGCTGTAGATTTTCAATCCTTTCTTATGTTCTGCTGTTCAGGTGGCAATGCTTTTTTTCTTTTATTATTTCGTATTTAAATTTTAATATTTAAGTTAATAATGTTTCTTTTTCTTTTCTTATTACATATTTAGGTTTAAAATAAATTAATAAAAAACAAGAAAAGAAATCTCCTGGGGAAAAAATTGTCATGTGGCATATTCTTTTTCAAAATGAAGTGACTTTTCTTCCTCGGGGCAGCTAGGTGGTGCTGCAGTGGACAGAGCTATGAGCCTGAAGTCAGGAAGACTCGTCTTTGTGAGTTCAAATCCAGCCTCAGATACTATCTGTGTAACTCTGGCAAGTCACTTAATCCTGTTTGTCTCAGTTTCCTCATCTGTAAAGTGAGCTGGAGAAGAAAATGGCAAACCAATCCAGTACCTTTTTCAAGAAAACCCCAAACGGGGTCATGAAGAGTCAGACATGGCTGAAATGACTGAACAACAAATTTTCTTTCTTGGACTTTTACACAAGGCCTTGAAATAACTTCACTACTGTGGTGGGGCTGGCAAATTAGGGTAAAGACCAGGCCTCTGCTTCATGCATATGATCTATAGGCAGCACTGGGAAGTGTGCGGGAGGCCTCTCATGTTGCTGTAGAATTACTGGAGCATGACATACAATTGGATGCCTGAATTTTTCTAATTACATAATATGGGCAGAACAGATACAGCAATGCACTTAGAGGCAATAAGATGAGGGTGGAAATTCTAGCTCTGACTCTCACTCGTTATGTGACCTAGGGCAAAGTCACTTAAACATTCTGTGCCTCAGTTTCTTCTGTTGTAAAGTGGAGATAATAAAGCCATGAGTATTGAGGCTCAAGTAAGATGTACAGAAAGAACATAGCAGACCTAAAGTGCCGTCAGATATTCTTAGCATCTCATTTGTTGCATCTTTTGCAATGGACTTAACACAGAAAAAGACCAAGAACAACTTGATATACTGCTATTATTCTTTGATATTTAACTACTGTTATTGTAATTATTATTACTGTTAGCTAGTTTTTCTGATCCTTTCTTGATGGAGTAAAGATAAAAACCATTCATGGCAAAATGACAATTCTGCTATTATTTCCATATATTTAATGTTCTGTGACCTATTGTGCAAGAAAATAAAATGATTGCTTTTTGTAATTGGAAAATGAGCACAGGGATACAAGGTAATCTTCTGTAGATTCACTGAAATCATCCTTGGGATATTATCAGTAACAGGCGCCCTGAGGGGATGATGGGATAATGGGATGATGAGATAGATGATAGGATGACATATACATCCACATGGTTTTAATCTCTTCCACTAGGTCTCTATATTTGGAAAGCTTTTTCAGCCTATGCAGTTTAGAGATGATGAGTATTTGGTATGGTGACATCTATTTAAAATGGTGTCCATATTATGTGTGGACCACTGCGGTCAAGAGTTTTGTCTCTAATGATGTTCTGGCTCCAGGACAGCTTATTTGCTGAATTCTCAAGGTGACTTGGGAGTTTATATTCGGAGTGTGGAGATTTGTCATGTGTTATCTACAGGAGAGTGAACTTCTAGTGTATAATTCTAGCTAGTTGATTGTGCCTTTCTAGGCATCTGGTAGGGGTTAAATTTTTGCAACCTACAATGATGTGCTGCACAATTTCTACCCTTTCATTTGTAATATGTATAACTTCTTATTGTCATTTCTATAATAATAGTTTCTATTTTCTTCTTTCACTTAGGGCAACAACATTTCAGAAATTTATCACAGCATTTCAATAACTCAATTGAGTCTAACCCATACTTGTATAAGAATCTCCTCTCCAACATTCCAGATAGGTAGGGATGCAGCGATTGCTTGACCCCCAGCATTGGGGAACCTCCCTTGGCAGCCTATTACACTTGGGGATAGCTCACATTTGTGATAAAAAACCTAATTAAGGGATGGAAAGGGATTGTAATGGGAGAAGAGGAAAGGAGAAGGCAGAAAAGGGTAAATTACATCAGATGAAGAGGCACAAAAACATTACAGTAGAGGGAAAGAAGGGAGGGAGATAAGCATTATTTGAACCTTACTCTCATCAGATTTTGCTCAAGGAGGGAATAACATGCTCAGGTATATAAATCTAACTTGCCTTATAGGCAGTATGAGGGAAAAGGGTAAAGAAAAGGGAGGAGGTGGTTAGAAGGGAAGGAAGAAGTAGTAAGGGAAAAGGGAAAGAAAAGGGAGAAGGCTGCCAGAGGGAGGGAAGATTGAGGGAGGTGGTGGTCAAAAGCCAAAAAAAAACCAAACAAACAAACAAAAAAGAAACCTCTTTTGAGGAGAGAAAGGGAGAAAGGAGAGAGAAAACCACAACCAGGGTGGGGAATAGGATGGAAAAAGAGACACAGATAGTAATCATAACTGTGAATGTGAATGGGATGAACTGTCCCATAAAATGGAAGCAGATAGTAGAATGGATTAAAAACCATAATCCTACAATATATTGTTTACAAGAAACATTTAAAACAGAGAGATACACACAAGGTAAAGGGAAAAGGCTGGAGTAGAATATATTATGCTTCAGCTGAAGTAGAAAAAGCAGGGGTAGCAATCCTGATCTCAGACAAAGCAAAAGCAAAAATAGATCAAGTTAAAAGAGATAAGGAAGGAAACTATATCCTACTAAAAGGCACCATAGACAATGAAGTAATATCATTACTAAACATATATGCGCCATGTGGTCTAGAATCTAAATTTTTGGAGGAGAAGTTAAGGCAGTTAGAGGAAGAAATAAACAGCAAAATTATACTAGTGGGGGACCTCAACCTCCCCCTTTCTGAACTAGATAAATCTAACCACAAAATAAATGAGAAAGAAGTTAAGGAGATGAATCGAATTTTAGAAAAGTTAGATATGGTAGACCTCTGAAGAAAACTGAATGGGGATAGGAAGGAATATACCTTTCTCTCAGGGGTAGATGGCACCTACACAAAAACTGACCATGTACTAGGGCATAAAAACCTCATAATCCAATGCAGAAAGGCAGAAATATTAAATGCATCCTTTTCAGATCATGATGCAATAAAAATTATATGTAATAAAGGACCATGGAAACATAGGCCAAAAATTAGCTGAAAACTAAATAATCTAATCCTAAAGAAAGGGTTGGTCAAACAACAAATCATAGAAACAATCAATAACTTCATAAAAGAGAATGACCATAAAGAGACAACATACCAAAACTTATGGGATGCAGCAAAAGCGGTTCTTAGAGTACATTTTATATCTCTAAATGCTTACATGAATAAAACAGAGAAAGAGGAGATCAGTAAATTGGGTATGTAACTAAAAAAGCTAGAAAAAGAACAAATTAAAAATCCCCAATTAAATAACAAATTAGAAATTTTGAAAACCAAAGGAGATTAATAAAACTGAAATTAAGAAAACTATTGAACTAATAAATAAAACTAAGAGCTGGTTTTATGGAAAAAAAAACAATAAAATAGATAAACCTTTGGTCAACTTGATTAAAAAAAAAAGGAAAGAAGAAAACCAAAATACTAGTATCAAAAATGGAAAGAGTGAATTCACCACTAAAGAAGAGGAAATTAAAACAATAATCAGGAACTATTTTGCCCAACTATATGCCAATAAATTTGACAATCTTGGTGAAATGGATGAATATTTACAAAAATGTAAATTGCCCAGATTAACAGAAGAGGAAATAATACTTAAATAAAGCCATTTCAGAAAAAGGAATTGAACAAGCCATCAATGAACTCCCTAGGGAAAAATCTCCAGGTCCAGATGGATTTACAAGCACATCCTACCAAATATTTAAAGAACAATTAATTCCAGTGCTTATATAGACTATTTGGGAAAATTGGCAAAGAAAGAGTCCTACCAAATTATTTTTAATGATACAAATATGGTATCAATACCTAAGCCGGGAAGACTCAAAACAGAGAAAGAAAATTATAGACCAATTTCCCTAATAAATATAGATATGAAAATTTTACATAAAATATTACCAAAAAGATTACAGCAACTAATCATGAGAATAATACACTATGATCAGATGGAATTTATAACAGGAATGCTGGGCTGGTTTGATATTAGGAAAACTATCAGCATAATTGATCATATCAACAACAAAATCAACAGAAGCCATATGATTATCTCAATAAATGCAGAAAAAGCATTTGACAAAATACAATACCCATTCCTATGCAAAACACTAAAGAGCATAGGAATAAATCTACCTAAAACCATCAGCAAGCATCATATGTAAAATGATGGGGAGTGAAACAAGGATGTACATTATCACCACTGTTATTCAATATGGTACTAGAAACATTAGCTTTAGCAATAAGAGAAGAAAAAGAAATTGAAGGAATTAGAATAGGCAAAGAAGAAACTAAGCTTTCACTCTTTGTAGATGATATGATGATATACTTAGAGAATCAAGTAAAAAACTACTTGAAATAATAAACAACTTTAGCAAAGTTGCAGGATTTAAAATAAACACACATAAATCATCAGCATTTCTATATATTACTAACAAAGCCCAACAGCAAGAGATAGAAAAAGAAATTCCATTTAAAGTTACTGTACACAGTATAAAATATTTGGGAGCCTACCTGCCAAAACAAACCCAGGAACTATATGAACACAATTACAAAACATTTTTCTTTTCTTTTCTTTTTTTTTTTTTTTTTTGCTTTTTGGTGAGGCAATTGGGGTTAAGTGACTTGCCCAGGGTCACACAGCTAGTAAGCGTTATGTGTCTGAGACTGGATCTGAACTCAGGTCCTCCTGACTCCAAGGCCAGAGCTCCATTAACTGCACCACCTAGCTGCCCCTACAAAATACTTTTCACACAAAGTCAGATCTAAATAATTGGAAAAATATCTGTTGCTTATGGGTAGGCTGAGCTAATAGAATAAAAATGACAATTCTACCTAAGCTAATTTACTTATTCAGTGCCATACCAATCAAATTACCAAAAATTATTTTACAGACCTAGAAAAAATAATAACAAAATTCATCTGGAAGAACAAAAGTTCCAGAATATCAAGGGAACTAATGAAAAGAAATGCTAGGGAAGGTGGCCTATCTGTTCCAAATCTTAAATTGTATTATAAAGCAGCAATCATTAAAACTACTTAGTACTGGCTAAGAAATAGAGTAGTGGATCAGTGAAATAGGTTAGGTACACAAGACACAGTATTCAATGACTATAGTAATCTACTGTTTGATAAACCCAAAGACCCCAGCTTCTGGGATAAGAACTCACTCTTTGACAAAAACTGCTGGGAAAACTGGAAAAGAGTATGGCAGAAAGTAGGCATGGACCAACATCTTACACCTATACCAAAATAAAGTCAAAATGGGAACATGCTTTAGATATCAAGGCTGATACTATAAGCAAACAGGGAGAGCAAGGAATAGTTTGCCTGCCAGATTTATGGAGAACAGAAGAACTTATGACCAAACAAGAGATAGAGAACATTATGAAATGTAAAATGGATAATTTTGATTACATTAAATTGAAAAGTTTTCGCACAAACAAAGCCAGTGCAACCAAGATTGAGAAAGACTTTTTATAACCAATGTCTCTGATAAACACCTCATATCTAAAATACATAGAGAACTGAATCAAATTTATAAGAATACAAGTCATTCCCCAATTGAGAGATGGTCAAAGGATATGAATAGGCAGTTTTCAGATGAAGAAATTAAAGCTATCTATAATCATATGAAAAAATGCTCTAAATCACTATTGATTAGAGAAATGCAAATCAAAACAACTCTGAGGTACCACATCACACCTATCATATTGGCTAACATGACAAAACAGGGAAATGATAAATACTGGAGAAGATGTGGGAAAATTGGAACACTGATGCATTGTTGGTGGAGTTGTGAACTGATCCAACCAGTCTGGAGAACAATTTGGAACTATGCCCAAAGGGCTATAAAATTTGCATATCCTTTGACTCAGCAATACCACTTCTAAGTCTATATCCCAAAGAGATCATAAAAATGAGAAAAGGCCCACATGTACAAAAATATTTATAGCAGTTCTTTTTGTGGTGGCAAAGAATTGGAAATTGAGGGGATGCCCATCAATGGAGGAATGGCTGAAAAAGTTATGGTATATGAATATAATGGACTACTATTGTGCTATAAGAAATGATGAGCAGGTAGACTTCAGAAAAACCTGGAAGGACTTATATAAACCGATGATAAGTAAAGTGAGCAGAACCAGGAGAACACTGTATACAGTAACAGCCACATTGTGTGATGACTAATATTGATACACTTAGCTCTTCTCAGCAATGCAAGGATCTAAAACAGCTCCAAAAAGACTCATGATGGAAAATGCTATCCACATCCAGAGAAAGAACTATGGAGTCTGAATGCATATGGAAGCATACTATTTGCTCTATCTTTTTTTTTTTTTTATTTTGTTTCTTCTTTCTTATGGGTCCTCCCATTCATTTTACTTCTTCTTTACAACATGACTAATGTGAAAATATGTTTACTAAGAATGTATATGTAGAGCCTATATCAGATTGTACACTGTTTTGGGGGATTGGTAGGGGAGGGAGGCAGAGAAAATTGAAAACTCAAAAGCTTATGGAAGTGAATGTTGAGAACTAAAAATAATTAATTTAAATTTTTTTTTAAAAGAAAGGTTTCCTTTAAAAGGTGGATTTTGAACTGTTTTGAAGGAAGCCAGGGAAGCTAGGAGTTAGAATTGAGGAGAAAGACCATTTCTGAATAGCGTGAGCAAGAAACAGGAAGTAGACGAATAAAGCTGAATCACAGAGCACAGGAGGGGAAGTAATGTACAATGAAACTGGACAGACAGGGTGGAACCAAGCTATAAAGTACTTTAAGAGCTAAACAGACCAGTTTATATTTGAACTTAGAGGTCATATAGGGCTACACATTTATTGAGTAGGAAGGGTGACATGTCCAGACTTATGCTTAAGAAGACGACTTTGATAACTGAGTAGGAGATAGATTTAAGTAGGGAAGAGACTTGAGGCAGGGAGACCAAGCAGAAGGCTACTGCAATCCTGCAAGCGTGAGCCAATGGGCCTATACTAGGTTGGCAGCTGTGTGAGTGGAAGGAAGAGAATCCATACAAGAGACAGTGTGAGAGTAGGAAGGACTAGATTTGGCAACAGATTGGACATGTGGGCTGAGTGTGAATGAGGATGACATCAAGGTTGTGAGTCTGAGTATCCGGGAGAATGGCGGTGCACTCCACAGTAATAGGAAATCAGGAAGAGGAGAGATCTTTGGGAGGGGAAATAAGGAGTTCTATGTTGAACTGGTTGAATCTGAGCTGTCCAAATTTTGCTTTTTATTCTCCCAACAGCACAGTCCCTCCGTTTCCAGTCCTATTTCAATGGACCTCTGATCTCATTGATAGGATCAGAGCCCATCCACATACTTTCTCATGCTGTGCAATTCATCCAGGTCTTTCCATAAATCTTCCCAAGAGATAAATCTAGTCTTGGAGGGCAGCCACTGCAAAGGCATGGAGATGGGGGATGAAGCATCATGGGCAAGGAACAGAAAATAGGTCAGGATGTCTAGACTGCTGAGTGTAGGACAGACGGTAGTATTATCCTCCCAGCCTGCCGCCTTTGAGCACACCAATGGCAGTTTGTGCATTGCTTTTGCTCCAGTACTCACCTAGCTTCTACTTCCAGGTGAGCCCAGGAACTTGTTGATGTTTGCCCATCACCTGCTGCCTCCATTGTTGCTAGATCCTAATGCTTCTCTCTCCCCTGTACGGTCTTCCAACCCAGAAACCTTTGGCTCAGAATTTTCCATGTACGTGGATTTGTGAGCCCTTTTTGAGCTTGGTTAGAAGACAAGCGAGGGGCTGGTCCAATTGCTCATACAATGAATCTTTTCAGCATTTGCCTTCTTGGCACATGCCAGCTACACTTAAAATTTCTGGTTTTCTTTACAGTTTGAGTGCCAATGCCATCATGATTCAGTTAGTTCCTCTAGTAATCCACTGACTCTGGTTACTGGACAGGTGTTTGCTTTTTCAAGTATTCACAGTTAAACTAGTTATCATAAATGGTCTAAAAATTGTGATTCTTAGTAGCCTCTTGCCCTTTTCAAGCACTCCACAACTCCTGCAAAAGCAGAAGGCCACCAAGCCTGAAGGCCATCTTAAAATATTTCTTTGTGTCATGGCTTGCCAGGGCCCACAGCTTTATCACTTAGTGCCATATTCTAAACCATTTAAAACCCAGTCACCCTTGGGGACACACCTCACTTTCTTACACCGAGCACGCATCCCTTTGGGTGATGTAATCATAATCCTTTGGAGACTATGGCATTCACAGCCTTTTTTACATTATTTCATTAATAAATGTACATATTTCAGTACCAGAGAAGCCTAGTCTCCATGGTATGTAGTTATTTATTTTGTGCTAAGTCAAATCACCCATGTCATAGAGAAGGCTCGAAGCCTCTAGCAAACAGTAATACACAGGGGGAACAATTTTTTCACCTTGCCTCAAGCACATGAATGTTGCTGCCCAACTCTGCTGCCAGCCCACCTATTTTCTGAACTTTCCCCTGAAAGCCTAGTCACAAACACAATGTCAACTTGGAAAATAAAATGAATAATAAACCATAAAACTTTAGAGACAGCCTCTCCACTCCCCCAAATATTTGCTTCTGCCTTAATAACTTCCATCATCAGAACAACTCTTTAGACGGCCATCACTGCTTAAACAATCCCATCATTAAGAAGAAGCGAACTGAACTTGTCTTGGTGGGAGATATTGCATTCATTCCTTTTCTAATGGTTTATTTCTGGTTGTTTTGGAAGTGGTTCTTTGTAATGGAATGACCACTGGGGGCTAGGAGGTTTGGGTTGGCATCTCAAATATGCTTTGTATTAGGGCTCTCCACACTGCTCATTGTCTCCTGCTGATCCCATCCTTGCCCCACGTTTCTGAGAAAGAGAGCAGACATAGGATCTTTATTCTATGGAAGATGCTCTTCCCTGAATGCCCGAGGGTCCTCTTTACTTTTAGTGACCATACATCCTGAATTTTCAGAATACACAATCAATCCACAAGAATTTCTTCAGTGCCTGTTATGTGCCAGGCACTAATACAAGCTGCTGTGGATACAAAGAAAAAAAAAGCAGCCCTTGTTCTCAGTGAGTGGCATTCTAATTCTAAGTGGGGGGACATAACAGGTACATGGGAGATGCCTTCACAACAGAAGAAGGTAGCCTTAGAGAGGAAGCTTTCTTGTAGAAGATGGCACTTGAGCAGAGCAATGAGGAGAGGCAGACATGAGGAGGGAGGGCATTCCAGGCATGGGAACAGCCAGGGCAGAGGCATGCAGATGGAGCACCATGGACAAGGAACTGGAAATAGGCCAACTCAGCTGAACTGCAGAGTACAGGAGGCTGAGTAAAGTGCAGTGAGACTTGAAAGAGGGGTGAGGAGGATAAGTTGTGAAGGGCTTTAAAAGCTAAAGACTATCACTGGGGAAATTCTACGGGCTGGGCCATACTACATGGTCTGGGGCACAAAGAGCAAGCAAAGATTAGGTCTTTATCTCTTCTTTCCTACATGTCAGAAGTTCAGGGAACATTCCTGGAAGCTCTGAAAGTCTAGTTTAGGAAGCATACCATCAGAGCCATAACTCAGGATCTGCACCCACAAAGTCAGCTCCACCAACTGTGCCAAAGGTAGGTGGCAAGAAACACACTCCGAGTTATTGCAGGGCCAGGAGAGGCTAGAGAAGAGCAACTCTAAGCCTGCTATCTGGTAGCATCATATTTTAACTAGTGAACCCTGTGGGTCCTACTCTGCTGAAGGACTAAGAGTACCATCGCTATTTTCTAAATCTGATGCGTTCAGGCAAAAGCCAGGCTGCTCACCCTCGGAGCAGGGCCAATTTCTCACCTTATGCAACCCCTCAAACGTGCTTTTCAAACACTTAAATGACATCTCAAAGATTTGGGACTATCCCCCAACAGTGTAGACCATAACTCATCCACACCTACCCATCTTGTAGAAATCTTTGCTGATGCCATTCCCACAGCATGCTACCCAACAGGTCAGAGGCCTTCCTCACTTTTATCTAGCATCAAAGTCTGATTATTCGCCTGCCATCCCTCGCTGTGACCATGTTACTGGTCAGTCTTCTCTGATGGTCTCCATGATGACATTCTTGACTCCTGTTTTTCTTTGGGCTCCCTAATTGGTTGGTTCTATGTTACAGCCCACTCACTCTCCCATGTGTTCCTCCATAATCCCTCCTCAGGTAGATTCTGCCCTGGATCCCCTCTGTCATAGTGGGGGAAACTCCTTGGATGGTCTTCATCTCCCTGTTTTATGCTTCACCTGTTCAAAGAGTCACTGAACAAGGGTTCTGTTGTAACATCTTTAAGGAATCCCTAATGAACCTGACATTTGGAAGGGAGACAACATGATGTAGAAGAGCCTTTGTTCAACAGAATGAAATGTTTTATTGTTCAATAAGCACAATGGCACCCTACATTCTCTACATCTTTCAGTTAATTTTGAGATGGAGTGATATGGTCCATTGTGACGTCTACATACCTACCCCCAAAATAACCTAGTGGAAGGGGACAAATCCAACCACTTGCATTGTTTGCCTATTTTAACACACTAGCTTGAGTGATTTTTTTCCCTCCCTCTGAATTGTCTGGCATTCCACAGAGACAGCCTATGACTGAGCATGCTATGTCCTTTAATGTGAACATAAGAGAATTCATCAAAATGCCTGGGGTATCAGGAACCTAAAGCACAATTGGAATAGCAAGGATGAAAAGAGATTTGCAACATTGTGCCATGTTCTTTAAACAAGCATTACTTTAGCAGCTTTAACCCTCAGATTCCAGTAACTCACCTACTGAGATGTCCGATTCTAAATGCTCTGCCTTGTCAGGTGACATCTCCTTGGACGGATGACAGCCACATGCCATTTTTCAATAATAATACTTCCCAAATGAAAATCCAACAGTGGTCCAAGGGAACAGATAAGGAAGCAAGTCTCCTTTCTCTTAATCAGCTGCTGGCCACTGTATCACTTGATTGTCTTTGTTACAAGGGCTGGCTCAGTTGATAGACGGTGGGGAGCAGTTACACCAGAATCCAGAAATAACTGTGATGTAAAAACAAAACACATGAACAAAACTTATGGTAATGAGAACCCTGTTTGCCACAGGCCCACAAACTTTCAGGAAGGGTGGGGGAAATCCCAAATGAAGACATCTTTATCACTAGCAACTCAAAGCAGTGTCTGTCAATAATTCATGAGTAACTTTTAATCTGGTAGACACTTAAGGCGGAGCCAAGATGGCGGAGTGAAAGCAGTGACTTGCTTGAGCTCTCCCCCAAACCCCTCCAAATACCTGTAAAAAATGACTCTAAACAAATTCTAAAGCAGCAGAACCCACAAAAAGACAAAATGAAACAAATTTCCAGCCCAAGACAACCTGGATGGTTGATCAGAAAGGTAAATCGTGCCGGGCTGGGAGAGGAGCACAGTGCGGCATGGGCCCACAGGCCTCAGCAACCCTGAAGCAGGCCTCAGAGGACTGAATCACAGGCAGCTGTACAGGTTTCCAGACTTCTCCACCCATGAATGCCAAGCACAACTTAGAAGGTCAGTGGGAAAAGTCTGTGTCTGCAGTGAAAGAGAAGCTAGGTCTCAGTCGCAAGTTCCGAGCGTGGCCTGGGGCAGCGGCTGCCTCCTGAGCTTCCAGCCCACAGACTGAGGTGGAATTGAGTGACTGATCAGAGGGGGATTGCAGGAATCTCTGTGCCAGGGCTGAGGCAGGAATCTCTTGCTTTGCCCACGCTTGGATCTGGGTCACAGTTCTGAGGGAGGGTCCTGGGGTGAGGAGGAACACTGGTGTGGTGGAGCTTGTTGTGGTGGTGGAGAGGAAACACCTAGCCCCTTATCATACTACCTTGGAAGAACTGAAAATTTACAGGTCCCTAGAAGTATCTCTGGAAACAGCTGTACAAACCCCCGAAGCTTGGGACAATACACTCTTCACATTAGAAGCAGACTCTTACCTTAACAAAGAGTTTAAAACTCAAGTAACTGGCCGGGATCATGAGTAAGCAGAGCAAAAAGAGTCAGACTATATCATCTTACTTTGGTGACAAAGAAAATCAAAACAAACAACCAGAAGAAAACAACAAAGTCAAAGCTCCTACATCCAAAGCCTCCAAGAAAAATATGAATCAGTCCCAGGCCTTGGAAGAGCTCAAAAGGGATTTTGAGCAGCAAGTAAGAGAAGTAGAGGAAAAACTGGGAAGACAAATGAGAGTGATACAAGAAGATCATGAAAAACAAGTCAACAGCTTGCTAAATTAGGAGACTCAAAAAATACTGAAGAAAATAACACCTTAAAAAATAGCCTAACCCAAATGGCAAAAGAGATCCAAAAAGCCAATGAGGAGACGAATGCCCTATAAAGCAAAATTGACCAAATGGAAAAGGAAGTCCAAAAGATTACTGAAGAAAATATTTCCTTAAAAATTAGAATAGAACAATTGGAAGCTAGTGACTTTATGAGAAATCAATATACTGTAAAACAAATCCAAAAGAATGAAAAATTAGAAAACAATGTGAAATATGTCATTGGAAAAACAACTGACCTGGAAAATAGATCCAGGAGAGAGAATTTAAAAATTATTGGACTATGTGAAAGCCATGATCAAAAAAAAAAGCCTAGATATCATCTTTCAAGAAATTATCAAGGAAAACTGCCCTGATATTTTAGAACCAGAGGGCAAAATAGAAATGGAAAGAATCCAGCAATCTCCTCCTGAAAGAGATCCCCAAAGGAAAACTCCTAGGAATATTGTAGCCAAATTCTAGAGTTCCCAGGTCAAGGAGAAAATATTACAAGCAGCCAGAAAGAAACAGTTCAAGCATTGTGGAAACACAATCAGGATAACACAGCATTTAGCAGCTTCTATATTAAGGGACCTCAGGGCATGGAATATAATATTCTGGAGGGCAAAAAAGATAGGATTACAACCAAGAATCACCTACCCAGCAAAACTGAGTATAATCCTTCAGGGGAAAAAATGGTCATTCACTGAAATACAGGACTTTCAAGCATTCTTGATGAAAAGACCAGAGCTGAATAGAAAATTTGACTTTCAAATACAAGACTCAAGTGGAACATGAACAGGTAAACAGGAAAGAGAAATTATAACAGACTTATTAAGGTTAAACTGTTTACATTCCTGCATGGAAAGATGATATGTGTAACTCATGAGACCTTTGTCAGTATTAGGGTAGTTGGAGGGAAAAAATTATATCTATGTATGTAGATAGATAGATAGATAGATAGATAGATAGATAGATAGATAGATAGATACAGGGTGAGGTGAAGATGAAGGGGTCATATCTGGAGAATAAAATTAAGAGATGAGAGAGGATTATACTAGGAGAAGGAGAAAGGGAGAGGTAGAATGGGGTAAATTACCTCACAAAAAAAACAGAAAAGAAAAGGCTCTTACAGTGGAGGGGAAACGGGGGAAGGTGAGAGGGAATGACTGAATCTTATTCTCATAGGATTTGACTTAAGGAGGGAATAACATACATACTTAATTGGGTATGGAAACCTGTCTTACTCTACAAGAAAAAGGGGGCGAAGGGGACAAGAGAGTAGGGGGATGATAGAGAGGAGGACAGATTGGGAAAGGGGGTAATCAGAAGCAAATACTTCTGAGGAGGGATAGGGTCAAAAGAAAGAATAGAATAAATGGGGGGGCAGGATAGGATTAAGGGAAATAGAGTCAGTTTTTCACAGCATGTCTACTATAGAAGTGTTTTGCATAATTGCACATGTATAATCTATAATGAGTTGCTTGCCTTTTCAATGAGGGTGGGTGGGGAAGGAGGGAGGGAGAAAATTTGGAACCCAAAGTTTTAAAAACACATGTTTAAAACAAATGTTTTCACATGCAACTGGGAAATAATAAATACAGGAAATGGGGTACAGAAATCTATTCTGCCCTACAGGAAAATAGAAGGGGAAGGGGTTAAGAGAAGAGGGGGAGAGATAGAAGGAAAGGCACACTAGGGGAAGGGGTATTCAGAATGCATGCCAGCTTGGGGTGGGGGGAGGGTGAGATGGGGTGAAAATTTGGATCTCAAAATCTTGTGGAAATAAATGTTGAAAACTAAAAATAAATAAATGTATTAATAAAAAAATTTAAAAAAATGAAAAAATGAAATCTATCTTACCCTACAGGAAAATAAGGGGGGAAAAGGACAAGAGAGCAGGGGTTGATAGAGGGAAGGGCAGATTAGGGAAGGGGACAATCAAAAGCAAACACTTCTGAAGAGGGACAGGGTCAAAAGAGAATAGAATGAGGGTGGCTGGGGAGGGAGAAAGGGAGAAAATTTGTAACCCAAAGTTTTAAAAACACGTTAAAAATTAAAAAAAAGATGAAAGATATAGGCTTATAACCAAAAAAGAAAAAAAAAACTGGCATACACTTCACCTCCCTTATCACATTTTAAGGGAGCTCTCATTTAATTTCTCTTTGTGATGCTTGGGAATCAAATGCTACTCATAGAGATTGGGGACTAATGATGGTGACAAAGAAAGCCAAGCTCATGTGCCCCTTGGGGCTCTCAAATGAGCCAGGCCCAGCCCTGCCACAAGATGAGCTGCTGGATTGGCCACGTGTGCTACCAAGGAGAATGCTGCCTGATTTTTCACATCGAAGTGATGCATGTGGCACACCTCCCATTTTGTTCCATTGCTCTCCAGGTCAGTATTTTGCATAAACATTATGAAATTAAAAGGTCAGAGATACAAAGAAGTGGAATAAAATCAGAATTTCTCAAGCTAGAAGGGATCTTAAGAGATCATCTAGTTTCATAATAATAATCCTCCTTCCTTGTAAATTATTCTCTTTTGTCAATGTGCATTCACATCTATAATATCTCATTTTCTCCTCCCCATAACACTGTGAACAGGGCAGGTATTATTACCTTAACGACGAGGAACATGATATTCTAGGATGTTTCATAACTTGGCCAAGGTCACACAAATCGTGAGTGGCAGAGCTGTGATGAGAACACAGGTCTCTTGACTCAGGTTTCATTCTCTTTCCTCTAGACCCGTGACATCCAACTGCCCAGCCTATCAACATCTGAAGCCCTGAAGCCACCCACCTAGGACTTATGCAGTGGGAAGGAGGTCAGGGGCCTGGAACCTACTTCTCCTGAAAATTGGGAGAAAAGCATGTTTAGAAGAAAAAGGTGTCAAGTTGTTTCTAGATAACCGGCCTAGTGAAGGAGTCTAGCTGCTGGGCACAATAATAGCTAACATTTATTCAGAGCTTTGAGCTTTGCAAAGGACTTTCAAAGGACCTCACAATAATCTTGTAAGATAGGCATGGGAGGAGAATGTAAAGACAGTGGAGGCAGTGAGCTACAGTGGAGGGAGGGAGAGGACTAGGGTAGAAAACCTCGGTCCACCACTTCCTCTTTGTCTTACTTTGTCCAAAACACTTTCCCCATCTGAGGCTGTTTTCTCGTTCGTTACCATGTTAATAGTGGCTAGAGAGCTGGCTTTGAATTCAGGAAGGCCTGGGTTCAAGTCCTACTTTAGAAACAGCCTAAGTGACCCTGAGCTCTAGATGACTCCCTAAGACTGGAAGCTAGAGGGAAGTTAACCATGGGTACCAAGAGGGAAAGTTTCTTCTTACACTGATAAAATCACAAAAGTCCTTCAACTACACAAACAAAGAAATAAATCCATCACTCATTCATCCAGTGGTCTTGAAATCAGGACCATGGGCAAGTCACTTAACCTCTCTAAAGTTTACTTTCCTAGTCTCTAAAATGGGGAAGAGAAGAGCACCTACTTCACAGGCTGTTGTGAGGAGCAAGTGAGGTCAGGCGTGTGGATGATCTTTTAAGTTAATTTCTAGTAGGAAACCTATGATCCTAGGAGCCAAGGGGTAAAAAGAGGTGAACATGGGATGTCTCATTTCTCACCCTAATTCTGATACTTTTAATCCATGTACCTGTAATTTTCTGAAGGCCTTTGACTTCTAATTCTATGCTTTCACCTGATTGAAACTACAGTTTTGATCTGAGGCAAAAAAAAATGAATCTGCCTCTAATCTAGGTTTATGCTACTGGCTAAAAGGTCAAAAGGTAACCTCAAGTTTCCTGGGTTTTCTTGGCTTTTTAAAAATTTGATTACTTTAATAATGTCACTGATTGTGGCATTCTCCATAATTCTTATATTTGTAATCAATTTTTTTAATTTATGTCCTTTCTCAGACACAGCTATACACAGATCGGTGATTTCCTCGGCAACTGGGTGATCACAGTCCCCTGGTCCATAGCTTAATGGAGAAGACTGATGCTCAGTAAAGATGGGACGTGCTCAGGCTCCCAAATCTAGGAAGCATTAGGCAAGAACTGAAACTGGGTCTTTCTGATTCCCGGGCCACGATTCTAACCTCTTGGCCCCTCCTTCTGCCTGATGAATGTTTCAGTTGAGGAATGTTTTACTTTGGTTCAGTCTGAGGGAATAATTTTAGTTTTCCCTTCTAGGTTTATTCAACCCTGAGTCATTGGAGACAATTTCTACCTTCTATTTGCATGGGAGCCTCCTTCAAAGTGTGAGAAATTGGTTGCTAATTAGAGAAGACTAGCAGTAGGGGGAGTGAGGGACCTGGCCTACGAGAGAGGGGGCTGAGCTGGCAGATGTCAACGTGCAGGTTTGAAAAGGGAGCGTTAGAATGGCTTGGGGAGCATCGTATGGAGTTAATGGAGTCCTTGGGCAATTTCTTTCATCTAAGCAGACTTATCGCTTCCAGTAGCCTTTGAAACATTCATATGAGAATTACGTCCTGAAGACAGTGAGCTGGAGACCCAGAGATACTCATGCAATTAACTGCTCATCATTTCAGCGATGCCAATAAAGCTCACATTTATTCAATGCAGTTTTATTAAGTGTCCCATGCACATAGTGAAGCCCCTCAGGCACCTTCAGACATGGTGCTGGAAGGAAGGATAAGAAGTTATAGATGGAAATGCACGTTGAGGAATCATCAGCAGAAAATGGGGCATTGGAGTTTAGAAAGAGGATGAGCTCTCAGGGCAAAGGATGAGAGAGAGGGACAAGTAGAAAGTTGAAGTCCTGGGCTCAGGTCATTGGCAGCTTGACAACAGAAGGATGAAAAGGGATCAGCGTACAAGGCAGAGTAGGAAAGGGCAAGTTAAGTAGATCAGGGCAATGTCATGGAAACCAATGGAGGAGAGAAGTTCAAGTCTGTAGAGGTCAAGGGTGGTATAGAATGAGCCAAGCTCAGTGGATTAGAGAAAAGGGCTTCTGGGATACAAGTGGAAACTACAATTCCCAAAGTTAAGGCCAGCAGTAGGTTAAGTTCTGCCCGTGCATGTTCACCTATGTGACCACGAGCAAATAAATCAAAAAAACTCTTGGTGTTCCAGGAAACTCTCTAAGACCAGAAGTTACAGGAGATTGCAAATACTCATTGGTCAAGGAAGTTTGTTAATTCATCCAACAAACATTCATTGAATGTCAAGGACAGAGAGAGAGAGCATGTATTAATGCAAAGGCAGCTGGGTAGCAAGATGGGTAGAGTGCTGGACTTGGAGGGAAGAAGGGTTTGAACCAGCCTCAGACGTGCACCAGCTGTGTGACCTTGGGCAAGTCACTGAATTTCTCTCAGCCTCATTTTTCCCGTCTTCAAAATGGGAATAATAAAAACACCTACACCTCATAGGGTTGCTGTGAAGATGAAATGAGATAATACCAGTAAAGCACTTGGCAAACCTCAAAGCACCATATCAACTATCAAAGTTCTAATTGAAAGAACATGGAGGGAATTCGAGATAAAGCCCCTGAGTCCAGGCTGCTGAGTACAGGATTACTTGAAAAACGATTTCAGTATCTGTTGCAAATATATTCTTCCCTCATTAAGGATGGTAAGTCACTCTTTTTGGTGTCATTTCTACTCTTCCAAAGGCTCATTCATCTGCAAGGTCTAAATTGAAAAAAAAAATACTGTATTCCCAAAAATTCTAAGGGAACGTTTCGGTAGTTTAGCTACAACAAGCACATCTGGTGATTTGATGTTAATGCAAATAAAAAATAACTAACTGGGCTAGGGCAAGCAGGGCTTTGGCCTAGAAAGTAACATAGTGGGGATGTACTTCCTTTCCTTAGAAGTTCAGAGGTAACAGTCTTCTGCCAATCTGTACTCACATGATGGCTAGGGGTAGAGGAAAGTAGGCACAGAGGTGGAATGAATTTTCACTGGTGATGCTATTTTAAAGCTATTCATCACTGAAAAACAATTCTACATAAGAAAGACAGTCTCAATACTATCCTCAATATTACAAAATAGGCTAGAAGCACTTCTAGGCTTCATTATCTCAGATACAACACTGTCAGATGGACCACTGTTTCTATACAGAGCACTTTTGACTGCTTTTTTCAAGGAAAAAAAGGCTAAAAACTTGAAGTATTATTTTAAAAAGGCATTTTGTTTTGCACACGCAAATACATGCACAAACACACTTGGCATTTTTCATCTCGCGCATTTCAACATTATTTCCTTTCACCCAATTTCCTTAGCTCTTCCTGGTGCGTACGCAGAAGCCATGAGAGATATCATGAAGCGGTACAATCTAATGCTGGAGTTCCAGTTCAGCCCTGGAGTTTGCTCATCATTAATATGCTGCTTGGCAGGGCTGTGATGAGCTGTGCCTTAACCAACCCTCTTGACAACACTACATCTCAGAATTCAATTGCCCCATTTATAAATTTCCATCTCTCTTCATCTTGTTCAAACCTGAGAGTCATGAAGAATAAGAAAGGTCTCAACAGACTGGGCATCTGCAAATTCATTCCAGATCCCTCAGTTATGAACTGCATTTTCTTAGAGAAATCACTCTTGATTTTTTCTTTGTGTTTAGCACAATTCTTTTTAAAGGTGGTAAAGAAAATATTCTCTTCACTGTTCTGAGTTACAATTGTTGAGAATTATCCATGATGACTCTGGGGACTCTGCCATGCTTTCCAGTGGGTATTAGTGCCAACTCCAAGAGGGCAATGATTTTTGGAACATGGCTGTGGGATCAGATGTTGAATTTGGGATTCTTTTCCATTTCCAGGGAAGATTGACAATTCATAGACCAGAGCTTTTAACAGTAAAACTTACTTCAGTATTTTCACAAATGCCATCCTTTGCTCTCTCCAAGGATACAGACAATCTCTTAATTGCTAAATGTGATGGCTTTTTCTTAATCCTTAATCTTCTTTTTTTTTTCTAAGGCAACTGGGGTTAAGTGACTTGCCCAGGGTCACACAGCTAGTGAGTGCTATGTGTCTGAGGCCGGATTTGAACTCAGGTCCTCCTGAGTTCAGGGCCGGTGCTCTATCCACTGTGCCACCTAGCTGCCCCAATCCTCAATCTTCTTGACCTCTCTGTAAATTTTAGTACTATCAACTATCTCTTCCTACTGGACACCTTTCCTACCTCCACTTTCATGATATTGATCCTTCTTGGTTCTCTCAAGACCTTTCTGATTGCTCCTTCTCAGTTTCCTTTAATGGATCCTCATCTCCATTCCCAAGCCATAAGAGTTCCCTAAGAATGTGTCCTGGGACCCTCTTCTCTAAAACCTTTTTCTTGGTTATCTCATCAGATCCTTTGGGCTCAATTATCATCTCTATGCAAGGGACTCCCAAATCTATATTTTCAGTCTTACTCTCTCTTATTCTCCATCTGGATATCCCAGATATCCAACTCAAACCAAAAAATTCCAGAGTGAAATTATCATTCTTCCTCAACCTGCCCTTCCTCCAAACTTTCCTACTCTATATGAGGTGCCACCATCCTTCCAGTCAACGAGGGTTACAATTTCAGAGTCATCATTCCCTACATCCAATCATGTGACAAGTTTGGCCAACTCTACCTCCATAATATCGATTGCATTCATTTCCTTATTTCCATGTATATGGCTACCACCCTCATTCAGGCCATCATTACTTCTCTCCGAGATGATGGCAATGGTTTCTAATTAAGCTACCTGATTCTAATCTTGCTCTTCTCCAATCCATCTTCCACACAGTTTTCAACAATTTTCCTAAAACGTAAGTCTAGCTATATTTTCCCCTGCTCACGAATATTCAGTGACTCACTATTGTCTCTATAATAAAATGCAAACTTCTCAGCCCAGAATTTAAAATTTTTCAGAAACTAGAACCCACCTATCTTTACAATCTTATTTCACATCATTCCTCTTTAAGCGTTCTACTTTCTAGTCAAAAAATGACCTACTTGCTATTCCCTAAACTTAGTATTCCATTTCTCACCTCAGTGCCCTCACAAAGTTACTCCCCCATGCCTAGAAAGTATTTCCCCATCACCTCTGCCTCTGAGAAGCCTGTGGAGCCAATACTGGTCCTTGGATTGAATCTGAATTCTGATGTCTTTTCATGTTGTTTCCATTTGACTTATTATAGTCACTATGCCTATTGTTCTATCAATGCTTCTTTCTTTGTTCTACCTCAATTCATATGAATGTTTATATTATTATATATTAAAAAAGAAGAGACCTAGAAAGGGAAATTGGCTTGTTCACAGTCACACATGTGGTGAGTGGTTGAGTTAAGATCCAAATATCAATTTTTCTGACTTCAAAATCATATGATGTCTTGTCACACTTCACCCTGCTGCTGATGGCATCATATAGAGCAGAGAGTCTGCAGCAATCCTCATTGAGGAACAAAGGAAACCAAAGAATCATGGAAGCACTTGTGAGAGGTTCCCACATCTACACCCAGGCAGAATATATCTAAATCAGTACAAATCAATGAAGCTCAAGCAGATATCTTAAGACCTTCAAGAAAAGCAGGGAAAATGCAAGGCTTACATCCCATATGGACATAAGAGAAAATGACTGTCATTCATCCAACGTGTTGATCAACAGAGAGCATATGTCACCCATCCACTGTTTGTAAAAGAAGTTAACTGTCCAAAGTGTCGGCTTTGCCAAGTCTCTACTGGGAAATTTCTTCCCCACAAACACATCCGGCCACATTGACATTTGAGTACCTCCTTTACTTTTGATGCTTCCTAAGAAAACATGGTTCCATTTTGATATTCCATGCTAAAGGTGGAGATGTGGTGATTGGAAAGAGTCCTGGCATGCTTCTCTCTTCTGGGCAGAGAGATAACAGCCAGGAAGTGGGGAGCAAGACATATGTTGTCAGATAATGGCCAACGTACACATTTGTTTGGCTTAACTTCCCTTCTTTGTTACAAGGGAAGGTTCTAGTGGTGATGGGGGAAGAGAAGGTATTGAGAAAGGATGGAAATGTAAAAAACAAACAAAAAAAAAGATGCCTGGCATTGGATTCAGGAAATTTGGGTTCTAATCCCTTGATCTCCTAGTAACTAGCTGGAGAAATCATTAAACCTCTCTGAGCCTCAATTCCATCATTTGTAAAATGAGTCTGATAATACCTTCTCTGAATTGATGTGGTAGTAGGTATCCTTTGCCTTTTTACAAAAATCTTTTAGGCAATTTCTTTTATAAATATATATTTACCACAATAGGATTTGAATATTGGATTTTTTAATATAAAAATGATGTTAATTCACCTCAAGGAGTTCACCCCGTGTTTCTCGAAAGGCCAGAGGGCCTTGTGGTATCACCAAGAGTAGGTTGATGGGATGTTGCCCTGGCAATTAGGGTTGCTGTCTGCTCCACCATCTCCTGGCTCCAAGATGTCACAGTCTAGAGCAGTGGTGTAAAAGTCAAATAGAAAGTAGGGCCACTAAACCATACATAAGGATCCATGTGAAGCACATTGACTTAGAAAACCACATATTAACATTACCTATATTCTATTCTATGTTTATTTATCTTGGTAAATATTTTCTATTTTACATTTTAATTTGGTTGTGGCCACACTCAGGAGTATTGCCAGCTACCTCTCTGACACCGCTAATCTAGAGCAATGGAAAACATGATGGGTGAGTCAAGACTTCCGAACTGGGGAGAAGAAAACAAAAACAAAAACAAAAACACAATATGGACTCTGGATGATCAACAGACTTGGTCTGAGCTGAAACTATTTAGCTCTAACATTTTGCCATTTTCTAAAATGAAATTTTCAAAGTAACCAAATTCCCAGCTAAAATCTCATCAAAAGAAGCCTTTCCGGGAACTCTCTTAATATTTGTGCTTTCCCTCTATTGCTTATCTCCAATATCTTGTTTGTACAAGTTGCTTGCATACTTTTTCTCTTTTTATCCCTCGTTTTAGCACAGCACCTTGCATGTAACAGGTGCTTACTGGATGCTGGCTAAATGATAACAACAAAAGATGCCACCATTGTTCCCTTTCCCATATATTCTCCACTAGAAAGCCAGCTGCCTTCCCCAGTGGCTTTGGGTTCCCTCTGTCACCATCTTGTGCTTCTCAGCTGACGACATATTCCCCAGGCTCAAGTGCCATGCCACTTGAGGTTCATTTTTCATTTATCAACAAGGCAGTCAGCACCCTGACCAGTGTATGTACCCTAGTCTACAGCACCCCTTCCATCAGAATCCAAGCAGGATGGATCAAATGGCCCCGGAAGCCCCTTCCAGTTCTGATATGCTGGGATTCAGGGACTAGGGAACTGGCAAAGAACTTAAGTTGACAAATATCATTCGTTTGGCACCAATTGGGAACTCACGTCAAAAACCCAAATGGTTTTGTCATTTCTAGAAGATTAACTTCACCAAGAAAGGAGGAAACAAGAGAATTGATGGCAAAAGGAAACCTGAACCAGTCAGCATGACTTAGAAGCATAACACTGGCTTTGAATTTGGCTGCTCGTGTGAAAAAGAATTCACGCAGAATATAAAAGAGCTGAAGCACAAATGAAAAGTTGTATCTCTCTCATCACAATGGAATAATCTAGATTGCACCCACCTTCTTGCTCAAAAGTGCAAATTTCCCATATATATACTAAGTCTTACATGTGAAGATAGCTTCCTGTGACCATCTGAAATCTGGAAAAGTAAGAGAGGATCACAAAAGGTCAGCGCAGCTTCATCAAGAACAGGTCATGCCAGCCTAATCTCACTTCCAAACAGCACTCAAGAATGGTCACATTGTATTTGGAAGAAAGGCTTCTGTGGAATGATTCAGTGATATATGCTTGGTTCTGGGCTATTTACTATTTCTATACATTACTTCGATAAAGCCAAGGATATCACACTCATCAAATGGGACAATGCTGGTAGGAAGGGTTTACACATTGGATTGCAGAACCAGGATCCAGAAAAGCCGCTGAGAGGCTGGAGCTTTAAGGTAAATCTAGTCATTTTGCTGCTCTAAGACTTTGCGTTTACACCTGTTCAATTTCATCTGATTAGAGGATGCATGTCATAGTGGCTGGAGAGCTGCCAATAAGCCAGGAAGCCCTGGGTTCAAGTCTTGACTCTGACAGACCTTGGCTGTGACCCTGGGAAAATCCCTTAACTTTCCAGTGCTCTAGGTAACTCTCTATGAATATAAGCTGCAGAGAAGGCACTAACCTGCATTAGGAAAGGGAGCTTCTTTACCTGAAAATATCAACAAAAGCACAGGTCCAGTCCCTATCTCTATCTCTTTTAAATATCACAATCTAGTGTTAAATTGTCACATTGAATTTAAAATAATGAGAAAACAAAGCATAATCTAAACATGGTCATGTTCTGCTAATATTATCAGATCCCGTTTTGCACTGATGAGAAAATGTTTGCAATTTCACGAATGGGGAACTAGACAACTTAGGTTCTATCCCATTTAGCCTGGGAGCCTGCCCCCTCAATCATCCCTTTTCCTCCTAATTTTCGCCTTCTCCTTATTCCCTGGCTCCACCCTTGCTGATGACAAATCCATCCAGACCCACCATATCCTTAAGAAACAAGACAAGACAAAATTCTGCCCTGCCATCACCTCAAGCAATCATCCAATGACTCTTTTAGAGATAAACTGAGAAAAAGCTATCTAGCCTTTTTGCCTCCACTGCCTTATCTCTGAAATTACCTCCAGGCTTTTTGCAATCTGCTTTCTCTCTACCTCTCTTTACTGGCTCCAGGCTCACCAGTAATCTCTTTATTGCTAAATCCAAAGGTCTTTTCTCAACTCTCATCCTTCTTGACCTCTCTCTGTAGCATTTAACACTGTTGAGGAAGCTCTCCTCTTCGATAATCTCTCTTCTCTGGGGGTCTCTTGACATTTTTCTGCTGTGTGTCTCTTCCTACCATCTGGCCATTCTTTCCTGATTTTCTTTGCAAGATCAACAGCCATGTCCTACCCTCTCCTCACCCCATGTGTCCAACCTTAACTCTACACCCAGAGCTCTGTACTAGGCCCTCTTCTCTTTTCTTCTTACACAGTTTTTTAATGATCTCATCAGATCTCGTGGATTCAATAACAACGTCCAAGCCCATGACTCTTTGCTCCAGTCGCACATTTCAAAATGCCTGCTTGACATTTCTTCGCCCCTTCCCCCTCCATCCACAAAGGGTTATAAATAGTATTCAATTTTTTAAGTTCAAGAACAGGCTATTAATGATGGGTAAGCAACATTCAGAACAAGAGGTAAACTGCAAGAGTCAAAGCTGGATCCCTAAAGGAGAGGGAGGATGGAAGAGAGGAACACCCTAGAACTATAGGAGAGAGGCAGACTAGAGCCTCTCATCTATATCTGCTCTAGATGGGGTTGATCCTGATTTCTAAGCCTTGGTCCAGGACACATAATAAGAGGAAGTCAGGGAACTTAGATGAAGTTCTAGGGAGTACAATTTTAGAAAAACATCCAAGGATGGCCAAAGTCACAAATCCAACCAAAGCTGAGGGCTGGGATTCTCCTTGGGTCAGCAGCACTGCTTCGTTTTGTGGAATTGAAGCAGAGAAGCTTGATAAGTTCCATTGCATATAGTTCAGCTCTTAGGAGACGTTCTTGTCTTGTACTAAAGAATTCTTTCATCGCTTCTCTAACCTCCCGTACCTTGCTTCTAGCTTCTTTGAATGTGCATCCAACTTATAGACTACCTGCTCAAGAGCTGCTACTTGATTCTCAGTTAAAGCAATCTGATGCCAATAAGGCCAAAGCACTGCATATTTCAGAGTTAAGTCCTTCAAGTTTCTACTTATGTTTACTGCAATATCTTTCATTTCTAGATACTGCAAGCTAGTCAGTTTGTTCATATTTTCCAGAAGTTTCTAGTCTTCACTGGTGGCTGTCAGCTCACTGATCAGGTACCTGGCCATTCTGGTGAACAAGTCCTAGCACAACTTTGACACGCCTAACTTGGTGGGCTCTGTGGCCTCTTCAGCTATCTCCACCACTGCATTGTCTATGCCAATGAAGGGAGGAAGGAGAAAAGAAGGGGGAAGGGTAAGGAGAAGAGGAAAGAGAAGCAGAGGGGGAAGAGAGAGGGGGAAAAAAAGGGAAGTGTGAAGTCTGCAAAGGCGATGAGGGAAGGGATCCTACTGGACATTTCAACCTGTGTATCCTATATGCAACTCAAATTCCGAAAGTCCACAACAGAGCTTACTATCATCCTGCCTAAATCAACCCTTCCCCCTACTTTTCCCCATTCTATCAAGGGCATCACCAATCTTTCTGTCACATAGGTTCATAACCTAGAATATCCTCAGTCTTTCATAATTTGCCTCACCACCTTCATATCTAATCGGCTGCTAACTATTGTTCATTTTTTCTCTTAAATGATAACATTTTCTTCACTCATACCATAACTGCTCCAGCTCAAACCCCCATTACCTCTTGCCTAACAATTGTAATAATTTCATAATTGGTTGCCCTGAGTATGATCTCTCCTCTTTTAATCCATGTTCCACACAGCTATTAAATCCATGTTTCCTAAGCACAGGTACAACTATGTCACTCTTCTTTTCAAGAAGTTTTATTGCCTCCCTATCACCTCCAGGACAAAATACAAACTCCTCTGTTTGTTTGGCAATGAAGCTCTTCACAATCTGACTCCAGTCTATCTTTCCAGGCTGATTACACATTAGGTCTCCTCATGCACTCTTTGCTCCAGTCAAACAAGCCTATTTTCTTTCCCCCATAGAAGATATTCCATATCCTATCTCTATGCCTTTTTACACACTGGCCCTCATGCTTGGAACGCTTCCCCTATTATGTCCACCTCCTGGAATTTCTAGCTTCCTTCAAGACTCAGTTCAAGTGTCTCCTTTGCAGCATCTTTCTTGATTCACTCTACACACCTGTTAGTACCATCCCTTCTAAAACATTTTGGATTCATTTAACATATATCTTTTATTATTTAAATTACAGATATGAATATATCATATCTATGAATATACCATATTCTATCTTGGTATTAAGTTCCTTAAGGGCAGAGACCATTTTGTCTTTGCATCATCAGCTCTAAACACAGAACCTGGCACATTCCAGGGGATTAGTCAATGGTTCTTGATTAACTGATTTATAGATTGGGATGTTCATGGAAAAAGTATATGTCTGGATCACAAGGCATAATTTGTGCAGATGCAGGTCAGCCCTCCAAAGTGTCTCCTTGGGATGCACACATGTAGAGATAAACTTCCCTTCCCCCTCCCAAATGCAGAGAGAGAGGTTCTCAGAATCCCTTTGCTTAGAAAAACACCAAGGCCTTCTCTCCAGATGATTCCAGCAGCCCCAGCTCTTAAGCATGAACTAGATAACCAAAATGGCCATGGACAAAAGGATACTTTGAATATACTAACATGTCTTGAATTTGCAAAGCCTTCAAAATGATAATTACATTACTTAGTCAGAAAATCATAAAGCCTGGTGAATTTCCAAACATTTCTTAATCCATCCTGGCAGAAATATGCACCCTTATGTGAGGGTAAAAGCTCTTTATAACAAACTCTCTAGAACATCTCAATTATTTTCTTTCATGGGATTTTGGTGAAAATGACTACATTGTTCGAATCTACATTTCAGTTTTCAGGTATTAGAGCTGATGAAACAAGAGCTGGTGCCCTGACTATCTAGAACGCACAGGTGAAAGAAAGTGTTTTGAACCCTGCAGGCAAAGTAGCACAGAGTCTGGCAAGTATAAAGACTGATCTCCTTGTTCATCTGTCTTTGCAGTCTGTGATCTCAAGATCTGGCTCCAATGTATACGTTGAGGGTTTGGGCAGGATGAGATATGTGGATAGGTTGGGGTAGGAAGGGGGTGAAGAGAGCTGAAAGGTAAAGGTTACTCAGTATCAAGGGAATCATGGTAGGATAAAGACAGCTTATGTTCAACTCTCTCCTAGAGGTGTAACAGGGAATTGTTTCATTGGGAACAAAGACAGGTGAAGGCATACGTAGTGGTACTCACAGAGGAAGAAAGAGGACAGGGAGTACAGCACCCTCTACAGGGAATTGCCCAACAGTGGACAGAACTGCACCAACACCACCCCACCCTGGTCTCCCCCACTGGTCTGTGCCCTTGCTCCATTACCACCTCCTAGGCCCTGCCTTTTCCCTCAATTACTGTGGGGCACAGGGCCAGCAGACTTTGAAATGCTGGAGGAAGGTAACAGCAATACCCACCCTGGCCCTGGCTCTCTTCTTGCCCCCCTCATCACCCCTACACTTAGGACATACTCCAATTCCTTTCTTGTTACATCTATGGGATTAACAGTTACAGGGACATAGTTCCACATCCAAGGACCAGAGAAAACCCTTGTACAAGACTGTTTGCTAGATAGAGGACTTTGCAATCAGCCTGACAACACATGGTTTCCATTGGCCATCTGCCAGAACTATGGAATTTACTTTACTCCCCAGAACCCTTTGTCATAATAATATTAATTTAATGAGAGTTTACTGGTATTATACAGTTAGTTAAGATAAATGCTCATATTGATCTTAATTTTCCAATCCATCTGTGGAGACTGAGTCTCAAAGTGAGTGTTAATTGGTGGCTTTGTTTACTTGTTCAGAACTACTGAAATAGCTGTTATTCAAAAATCGACTCTGAGGCTGCTAGCCCTTAGGGGGTTCAGCCCCTGTGGCCAGATGGTATTAATATTCTTTCCAGGGACTACATTCCGTTCCATGATATTCAACACATGCAATCTACTAAACAGCCAGAAACAATATTTCATGAAGGTGAGTCATAAAGTTACTTTGAGATTCGGAGGAACCAAAAAAAAAAAATCTCCATTGCTGCTGTTTGCTTGCTTCATTCCAATTTCAACATCAAATGAAAAAAAAACAAGGTTTGTTCTGAGTTTAATACCTTGTGGACTTTTTTTTTTTTTACAGCTTAAGCCATTTCTTTGTTTCTTTCCTTTCATTAAAAACATCATACCTACCTTTGGAGACATGACTGATCACAGATTAGCAAAGCACAGTCTCATTTTTGATGTCAGTCAGTCTCTTATGGAACTCATTTTCTTTCTTTTTTTTGTCTAGAGTGAATAAGAAAAATTTCAAAAACTAAGTCCAAGAGGCATAGTAAGAATGTTTCTCTCATTTTTGTTGTTTTTATTTTTACCAACTGAGACTTAATTACGAGGATTGCTCATCTGTTACTTTCCTATTCTTTCCACCTCAACTTTCCAAATTTCCTATGGTACTTTAAATGTCTAACTATTGCCTTTCTTTTTAAGGAGAAGCTATTAAAGGGTCAGAGTGACCAGGAGCAGTCCCATGTTAGAGCACTTAGTTAATGAATTACAAATTAGAGCCCTCTGTCCTATGAGGCACTATAGATTAAAAGGATGTGCTATTTACTTACAATCAGCCACCACCCTCCTCACTCCCTATCTCAAAACCAGGGGTAACTTTAATGTTAGATTAAAATAGAAGCAAAGGCTCATAGATATCATAGCATGTTAGAAGTAGAAATAATTTTAGAAGTCATCTACTTTATTCCCTCATAGATTTATTTATTCATTTATTGAATAATCATTAAATAAATGCCAATTATATGCATGGTCCTCTGAATAGTCTTCTTCCAATATCTCGTTGTGGCATGGAAGTGACCCTGGGGTCTAGAAATCTACATCAATGGAGCACAAGTCTTAGTGGGTCATACCTAGCTGGAAAGCTGTGGGGTATAGTCCCAGCAACAAAGTGAATCTGTTTTCCTGAGAACCAGCTTAGCTAAGTATGGAGAGACTCCTTACCTATAGGCTAGCCCCTTGATGATGAATTCTTTGTAAATGGTAGCCTATGAAATCAAGAATAATGTGCAGTGGATCTCTATCCCATGCAGCCCCCTCAGTGTAGCAGAATGGCAGGCAGTAAGGAGGTCAGAAGATAATAAGAATCACAAAGTTGTTAGACTACCAATATAATTTTACTTCATTGGTGGTACTCTAAATGTGAGATTCTTGCTTTCTGACATTTCACAATGGGACATACTACTACAAGAAAGTAATTATATCAATCTCAACTTTTTTCCCATAATTAAAACTGATATACTCTGTCCAGGTCAGAACCACATCTGAAATACTGTGTTCAGCATGGGTACCACAGTTTAGGAAGAAGATGTAAAAGGTCTGAAGTTGATGCCACATAAGAATCAGTTGAAAGACCTGGGATTACTTAGCCTACAGAAGAGAAGACTTAGGGGAGAGATGATAGCTATCTTCAAGCACTTCAAAGGCTGTAACTTGAAAGATGGACAAGATTTATTCTGCTTTGTCCCAGAAGACAGAACTAGAAATAATGGATGGAAGTTACAGAGAAGATAATTTAAACTTGAAAGAAAAGAAAACTTCCAAATGTTTATAATTTTTCACAAATGGAATGGATGGCCTAAGAAAGTGGCCGGTTCCTTCCTGTTGAAGGTCATCATCAGGCAGAGTGTGAATGGCCATTTGTCAGGATGTCAGGAATGTTGTAGTTGAGAGTCATTCTGGGATATGGAGTGGACTAGAAGGCCATTGAGCTCCCTTCTAATTCAGAAAGATTGTGGTTCAGGGCATAGGCTCTAATTACCTGTGGTCTGATAGTTCTGACCAAAGGGACTCAAAGAGAATTCGCAACAGAAATTGACCAAAACGGGACCCCACATGTCAACTCTTGCGTGATCATGGCTTTGTGGTTTACAGATTCCAAGATCAATCAAAAGATAAAAGAAGTATTCATAAACATGACAAAATCAAAACAGCCAATGACAACAGAGTTAAAAAGTAATTATAAAAAGGCTTCTAAGATCGAAGGGGAAAGGTAAAAATCATGAAATGAATACATCTTAATTAACAGTAGTATAAAAAGTAGCTTAAGAACTGAGGAATATTCCAGGAATATAAATCCAATCCAACCATATCTAAGTTAATAAGCATTTATTAAACAACTCTTATGTACAATAGACTGAAGTAGGCACTGGGGGTATAGTTAAGTGAGCAATAGTCTCTAGCCTTCAAAGAACTTGCATTTTACTGGAGGATACAGCATAAACACACAGATGAATATATACATGCAAATTGAGGGGAGGAAGAGAGTTCTAATGGTTACGTGGAAATAAATAGGATCACGGATTTAGAACGGATTTAGATGGAGGCCATCTAGTTCAACCTTTCCTTTGACAGATAGGTCTTTTCAGGACAATTGACTTATCTTGGGTTAATAAAGCACCGTGCAACCAATCATCTCATCCACTTGAAAGATGAAATAGTTAATCTGGACTTGAACTTATTAAAATTTATACAGAAAACTCATCCACAGGTTGAATTGTTACCCAAAGGGAGCCATCTGTTCTCAGACTTTCAAACTCATGTAATCTTCAGATTCTCAGTAATTCCCAGACTCACATCAATTCAAGACAGGGGTACCCAAAGTGGTGCCTTGCAGTCAACACCTAAACCAATCAAAATGACAGAAGGTGACTATTAGGCCACAGTCTCACCACTGAGGAAGGCTATTGAAATAACATGATCCAGATGTTCAACCAAATTTAAGCTTATTCTCCTCAGAAACCTTCAAATTTGATCCAATGTGTAATGTTTCAGCAGAATGATTACTTGATGCATAAATGGTGATTTTTTTTCTTGTTGTATTTTGGAAAAAATAAGAGCACACCTGTGAAGAAAACCTGCTTTCCAATAGCATTAAAATGACATCTATGTAATGGAAGGATTTGAGAAATCTGGAAATCCATTTAAGTCTCCCCAACCAGCTTCACCCTTGGACAACTTAATACTGAAAAGCATTGAGGGAAAATTTGAAAGCTGGCTAATGTTCTTTTAAACTACTACCTTTAGATAGATTGTAAAAATGGAGAACTTGTAAGGGATACAATGAATGCCCATAAATCATTACTTTTTTTTTCAAATACCATTAACATGTACTTCTGAATCAGAAACTGGCACCCAAGGAATGATGCCAACTACTTTCCAAAAGGGAAATTTAAATAGTTTGAATAAGGCTCTGGGGGATGAAACATTAAAGAATCTGTTCTCTCTGCTTTAGATTTCTGATACAGAGCCAGCTTTTCCAAGCTAATAAAGGAGGAATAGTACTTTGTGTAGCTACATTCACACACTAACAAAATGTGAGATTTGGGAAGGACCTTAGAGGTCATCTAGTCCACTACCACCTCTCTTTCTTAGAGGAGAAACTAAGGTTAAAAGAGGTAAAGGGGAGGATTTGGGAAAGATGGAGAAGGTCAGAAAATTCCAAGCTCTCAAGATTTTCCCCCACAAATGAGATCATAATAACACCTCAGGGTGAACATAGAGCAGTAAAAATAAATAAGAGTAGGGACAGAACAGTGGTCCTTCTGGGACAATCAGAGAAGATCTGAAGAAAAAACCCACGATGAGGCTTGGTCCCGGTGAAGAGTAAACATCTCCAAGTTAGGACCATTTAAACAACAAGTGGCAAGCCCTGGGTTAGCTGGGTCAGGCAGCTGCCTCAGCCACAGGATCTTTTACCCCGGGGACAGGGAGCAGAGTTAGGCATCTGAGCT